>NC_081404.1:16356702-16564202 GCF_030684315.1 Stegostoma tigrinum
TAGGATGGGGGTGAAAATTTGAAATTGTGCAGTATGATAGCAGTAATGAATACATTAATGCATTCATGTGAAATTGCTCTCTATATTATTTTAATGAAAATGAGTTAATGTCTTAAAATAGTGGACAAAGGAATGCATGAATGCATTAATTACCAACATCTTGCATTGTCAGGCACTTAGTAATTTTAAAACAGCAGTCAAGGTTTCAGCAATAAGCTTGCTATTTGTCAGCAGATGTTTGATCTAATTGTTACATTTCTTGTACATCAGATTACAAGGTGCAGTGTGCACTAATCAGGCCTGAAAATTAAAGCAGTTTCTCAGCTCTGTGCTTTCTGATTACACCAGCAGCATTTCCTGTTCAAAAGTGATTGAAGTATTGACGATACATTGACTGCCTGATTATGATGAGTGCATAAACACAGACTGCAGATATCATACAACAGTTTCCAACTCTGATGTTACTCTTAAAAAAAAACTCTTGATTATCAGGCCATTATCTAATGACTGATTGTGGGATCTTGCCATGTGTGAATTTGGTAAAGAAGCAGAATCTGTTTAACCAGCATTTAGCCTTGAATATTTAACACCAGAGAAAGACAAAAGGGACAAGCGTTAGACAGAAGTATAGAAGGATTTACAGCACAGAAGCAGGCCATTCAGTCCAGTGTGTCAATGCCAACCTGATGGATTAGGATATGTCAAATCACTGTCAGCTCATGGTGACAGCAGAGGTGAGTGAAAGAGTCAATAACAACTTGCATTTATACAGTGTTAAAGTGTCTCAAGGTATTTCACAGGAGTGATAATCAAACAGAATTTGATATGTAGTCACAGAATGAGATATTAGAAGAGATGAAGAAAAGCTGGGCAAACAAGTAAGCTTTAAGAGAAGAAAGGTGGAAGAGTTTACAGACAGAAATTCAGAGCAGAGAATGAGGTGAATGAAGGCACGGGTGCAATATTTGAATAACCAAAATTAAGGATGCATAGGACACCAACTGTTGAAGGAGCACAGATATCTCAGAAGTTTAAGATGAGATGGGATGTTTTGATTTGATTTATTATTGTCACATGTACCTAGGTACAGTGAAAAGTTTTTTTTTTCCGTGCAGTCCAGGCAGATTATACCACACAAAATGCATGAGGGTAATAGAACAAAGCAAATAATGTCGGAGTTGGAGGAGGTGACAGAGATAAGGAGGAATGTAGGGGATTGGAGGGGGTTACAGAGATAGGGAGGTGGTGTGGGGACTTGAGGACATTATAGAGATAGGGAGGTGTGCATGGTTATAGGAGATGACAGATATAGGGAGAGGTGTGGGGGGCTGAAGAAGGTAACAGAGATAGGGAGGGGTGTAGGGGCTGGAGGAAGTGACAGAGATAGGGCAGGGTGTAGGGACTGGAGGAAATTACAGTGATAGGGAAGTGTGTAGGGCTGGAGGAGATTACAGAAATAAGGTGGGATGTAGGGATTGGAGGAGGTTACAGAGATAGGGATGGGTATTGGTGCTGAAGTAGGTGACATAGATAGGGAGTGGTGTTGGGGCTGGAGGAGGTTACAGAAATAGGGTGGGATGTAGGGATTGGAGGAGATTACAGAGATAGGGAGGCATGTAGGGGCTGGGGGAGGTCACAGAGATAGGGAGGGTTGCAGGTACTGAAGCAGATAGCTCAGTGAGCACAGTGGTGATGGGTGAATATCTCTTAGTGTGAGTCAACGTAGAACATCAAACATGGAACTGTACAGCACAGGAACAGGCCCTTTGGCCCACGATATTGTGCCGAATATGACTCCAAATGAAACAAATTCCTTCTGCCTGCCCTTGGTCCATATCCCTCCATTCCTTGCATATTTGTGTGTTTATCTAAAAGTCCCTTAAGTGTCCCTACTGTATCCGCCTCCACCACCACCCCTGGCAGTGCGTTCTACTCTCCTACCCCTCTCTGTGTAAAAAACTTGACCTCACGTCCCCTTTGAACTTTCCCTCTCTAGACTTATATGTATGCCCCCTCGTATTAGACATTTCAACGCTGGGAAAAAAATTCTGACTGTCAACCCTATCTATGTATCTCATAATTTTATAGACTTCTGTCAAGTCTCCCTTCTGCCTCCACTGCTCAAGAGAAAACAGGCTGAGTTTTTCTAGCCTCTCCTTATAATTCATACCCTCTCATCCAGACAGCATCCTGGTAAACTGCTTCTGCACCCTCTCCAAAGTCTCCACATCCTTCCTGTAATGTGGCAACAAGATTTGAACGCAATACTCTCCATGTGGCCTAACCAAAGTCTTACAGAGCTGCAACATGACATCCTGACTCATGTACTCAATTCACCGACCAATAAAGGAAAACATGCCTTAACATTTGATCTTCTAAAGTGCAGCACCTTACACTTACCTGGATTAAATTCCATCTGCCAATTCTCCACCCATTTCTGCAACTGCTCTATATCCCACTGTATCCTTTGAAAACCTGTGACAATATCCACAACTCCACTGATCTTTGTATCATCTGCAAACTTATTAACCCACCCATCTATATTTTCATCGAAGTCATTTATATATATATCACAAACAGCAAGAGGTCCCAGTATGGATCCCTGCAGAACACTACTAGTCACGGACCTCCAGCGTGCAAACCACCTTTCCACCAACACACTCTATCTTCTATGGGCATGCCAATTCTGAATCTACGCAGCCAAGTCACCATGGATCCCATGCATCTTAATCTTCTAGATGAGCCTACCATGAGGGACCTTGTCGAAAACCTTACGAAAGTCCATGTAATCGATCACCTTCATCACCTCCTCGAAAGCTCCAATCAAGTTAGTAAGATATGACCTGCCCTGTACAAAGCCATGCTGATTGTCTCTAAATAGGCCATGCTTTTCCAAATGTATATAAATACCTATCCCTGAGAATTCTTTCCAGTAACTTCCCAACCACTGATATGAGACTCTCTGGTCTATAGTTTTCTAGATTATCCCTATTTCTGTTCTTAAACAGAGGAACAACATTTGCTGCTTGCCAGTCCTATGGGACCTCTCCAGTGGCTAGCGAGGATACAAAGATCTTGGTCAAGGCACCAGCAATTTCCTCTCTTGACTCTCTCAATGAACTGGGGTAGATACCATCGGGCTCTGGGACTTGTCCACCTTAATGTTCTTCAAGAGATCCAACACCATTTCTTTCTTGATGCCAAAATGCCCTAACTTATTAGCATGTTCCACACAAATATCACTATCAACATCGTTTTCCTGTGCGGATACTGATACAAAGTACTCATTTAGGATCTCACCAACATTCTCTGTCACCAAGCACAAGTTCCCACCTCTTTCTTTGAGTGGTCTTACCTTCTCCCTAGTTATCCTGTTGTTTTTAATGTATCTATAGGATGGCTTTGGATTCTTTTTAATCCTACTTGCCAAGGTCATTTCATGGCCCTTTCTTGCTCACCTAATTCCCTGCTTGAGTACTTTCCAGCTTTCCTTATTTCCTCATGGGCCCGTCTGATTTTAGCTTCCTAAGCCTTACATATGCTTCTTTTTTCCTTTTGACTAAATTCTAAGTTTGACTAAGTTAGATTACAGGCGACAGAGTTTTGGGGAAGCAGTGATGTCACGACAGTGTCACTGGCCTAGTTATCAAGAGGCCCATAGTTGTACTCTGTGGAGAGGAGTTCAGATTTAGCTGGCAATAAATCTGGAATATAAAGACAATCTCAGGAATGGTGCCATAAATAACCATGGACTGTAGTAGAAAGCCATTGAAATTACTCTACAGAGAGTGGCATCCCATCACCTATCACCCTTTATTCACATTTGCATAGCCTTTAACAATAGCAGTAAGTCAGACATTCCGCAACTCAATATCCCTGAAATTCATCCTGTTTATATCTGTCAGCCGGTTCTCCCTGATTGGACCAAATTAACAACTCCAGTCAGAGAACTCATATTCTGTGAGGTCCAGCAGGCTGACCTCGTTACAATCACGACACCCATCTGACTCAATAATGCCCTTTAGGGAAGTAAACTGCCACCCTTACCCAATCTAGTCTACATGTGACTCGAGACCCACAGCAATGTGGTTGACTTTTATCTGCTCTCTGAAATGACATGAGCAAGCCACTCAGTTTGAAAGTAATTAGGGAAAGATGCTGCCCTTTCAGTGATGTCTGCAACAAAGGAAACAAGAAAGAAAACAACTGTTTACATTGACAGCAAACCGGTCATGAGAGTATTGGAATAATTAAATCTTGAGGTAACAAGTGGACAATCTTAGAAAAACAGGGAAAGTTAAGTCAGGAAAGATGCTTACAAACTTGGTTTAGTGCTGGAAAGATCAATGCTTGGCTCAGATATTTGTAAAATATATTGGTAACTTAGATGAGGGTCCAAGCATAAGATATCTAGGTTTGCTGGTAATACAAAACTAAATAGGCAAGTCGTTTGTGAGATGGGTGCAAAGAAGCAGCAAGAATATGGCTGGTGGAAAATAACATGGAGAAATGTGAAGTAATCCATTTCAGTAGGAAAAGTAGAGCAGCAGCAGAGATAGTAGGAACTGCCGATGCTGGAGAATCTGAGATAACACGGTATGAAGCTGGATGAACACAGCAGGCCAAGGAGCATCAGAGGTGCAGGAAAGCTTGACATTTCGGGTCAGGACCCTTCTTCAGAAATGGGGGAGGGAAAGGGGATTCTGAAATAAATAGGGAGATAGCAGGAGGTGGATGGAAGATGGATAAAGGAGAAGATAGGGTGATAGGAGACAGACAGGTCAAAGAGGTGGGGTTACAGCCAGTGAAGATGAGTGTAGGTAGGGAGTTTGGAGGGACAGGTCAGTCCAGGGAGGATGGACAGGTCATGGGGGGCAGGATGAGGTTACTGGGTAGGGGATAGGGGTGGGGCTTGAGGTGGGAGGAATGGTTAAGGAGGCGGGGACTACCTGGGCTGGTTTTGGCATGTGGTCGGGAGAGAGGAGATTTTGAAGCTTGTGAAGTCCACATTGATACTCTTGGGCTGCAGAGTTTCCAAGCGAAGTATGAGATGCTGTTCCTGCATCTTTCGGGTGGCGTCATTGTGACACTGCAGGAGGCCCAGGATGGACATGTCGTCCAAAGAGTCGGGTGGGGAATTGAAATGGTTCGCAACTGGGAGGTGTAGTTGTTTATTGTGAACACAGGTGTTCCGCAAAGCACGTGTTTTAAAATGGCAACTCATGAACGCATGTTGGTATTCAGAGGGACCTGGATGTCCCTGCACATTAGTCACAGAAAGTTAACATGCAGCTACAGTAAGCAATTCAGAAAGGATATCTTATGTTGGTTTTAATTACAACTGTTATGTTAGTTTTTAGAGTCACACAGCAATGGAAACAGATCCTTTGGACCAACTCGTCCATGCTGACCAGGTGTCCGAAATTGAACTAGTCCCGTTTGCTTGCGTTTGGCCTATAACCCTCTAAGCCATTACTGTTAATGTACCTGTCCAAATGTTGGTGTTATCTGAAAACTTACCTACCATACCTCCTATATTCTCAAACAAATCATTGATGTAAATGATGAAACAACCATGGACCAAAAATACTGGAGTATAATAGTAAGGAACTCTTACTACAAGTATACAGGTCTTTGGTGAGACATCATCTGGAATATTGTTTACAGTTTTTGTCTTGTTAATTACAGAAGAATATGTTTGATTTGAAGAGAGTTCGGCAAAGGTCCAAGAGGAAGGGTCACCAGACCCAAAACGTTAACTCTGATTTTTTCTTCACAGATGCTGCCAGGCCTGCTGAGCTTTTCCAGCAACTTCTGTTTTTGTTCATGAGACGGCTGTCTGGAATAAGGCAACTGTCCTTTGAGGAGAGATTGACAAGACTTGGCATATATTCTTTGAAGATTAGAGAATGAGGTGTGATCCCTTTCAAGTGTAGAACATTCTTAAGGGGTTTGGCAGGATAGATGTTGGGATATTAGGCAGCTCAGTGGCTAGCAATGCTGCCTCACAGTACCAGGGACATGGACTCAACTCCAGCCTCAGGAGACTGTCTGTGTGGAGTTTGCAAGTTCTCCCAAGTCTACTTGGGTTTCCACTGCGTGCTCCAGTTTCCTGTCAGAGTCCAAAGATGTACAGCTTAGGTGGATTGGCCATAGTGAATGTGGGGTTACAGGAATAAGGTAGGGTTCCGGGTGGGATGCTCTTCTGAGGGTTGGTGTAGACTCAATGGGTCAAATGGCCTCTTTCTGCATTGTTGAGATTTGATGAAAATATCACACCTGGTTTAAGAATCATGCATACAAGTCTTAGAATAGAAGGTTGTGAAATGGAAGTCGTACGATTTATATATATCCAAATATTATTTGTTTTAAAGTTTGGATTTTGAATGTAGTTTTGATCTATGTAAACAAAGGGATCATAGTTAACTTGCCAGTTTATCTGTATCACTGATTTTTAAACCACGTCATGGCAGTGAGCAGCTGACTGGATTCTCTTCCAGGAATGATAATGTGAGCTTGTTTGTGTTATGAGAGTTTTGCAAGTAGGGAAAGAAAACATTGAAGGACTTTTGATTTAGAAGAAGCAAGAACTGAATTTTTGTTTCTAAAAATTCATAGATTGGAAAGCTTTTGATTTTCAGTTTGACGAAGACATGGCTGGTGTCAGATATGACAATAATTTATTCTGGAGAAAGGAATGAGATCAGAACAGTTAGGAAATAGGTTATCTCAGTCTAAGAGTTTCAGGTTGAAAATTCCAGAGCAGAAGTGTTTAGTCTAAACCCTGAAGGGTTTGAAACTAACAAAGTCTGATATCAGTTGTGTGAATAATTGAGGGAAAGGCTATCAAATCTAAAGAAAGTAAATTGAATAAAACAGTTATGTCAAGTTTACAGGTGTGATAAAGAACATTTTCACAGGTACTTGAGAATTATATAGTAATGGTATTGTGAAAAATGGGATTTTCTTTTTGCAATGTGTTTTGAAAGCTTTCAAATGGTGTTGTATCCTGGAACTCCCTCCCTAATGGCATTGTGGGTCTACCTACAAGTCATGGACAGCAACGATTCAACAAGGCAGCTCACCACCACAAGGCAAATCAGGATGGGCAATAAATGTTGGCCAGCAGCAATGCCCACATCTTGCGACTGAATAAAAAAATGTGAAGAGATGGTTAGAGATAGTAGGAACTGCAGATGCTGGAGAATCTGAGATAACAAGGTGTAGAGCTGGATGAACACAGCAGGCCAAATCTTTTTTCTGAAGAAGGGTCTAGACCCGAAACGTCAGCTTTCCTGCTCCTCTGGTGTTGCTTAGCCTGCTGTGTTCATCCAGCTCTACACCTTGTTATCTTAAATAGATGGTCAGTTCTAGTTTATTCTTTCATTTAAGTAATAAACTTCTGTTTCATTGTTAAAACCAAATTGCGTCATTTTGTGCTTATGTTTCAGCAAAAGACCACCATGATAAATAAAAAAAGTTTATGATCAATCAAGCCAGATTCAGTTTAGGATCTGACTTGTCCAGCTTGGATCATAACAGATTGCCATTCAACTCCGAGATGAGAAGAAATTTCTTCAGTCACTGAGTTGAAAATCTTTGCAATTCTATACCCAGAGAGGTGCGGATGCTCAGTTGTTGACTGGACAAAGGTTGATAGATTTTTGAGGTATAGGGAATCAATGGGTGGCACGGTGGCTCAGTGGTTAGCACTGCTCCTTCACAGTGCTAGGGACCCAGGTTTGATTCCAGCCTTGAGTGACTGTCTGTCTGGAGTGTGCACATTCTCCCCATATCTGTGTGGTTTCCTCCAACAGTCCAAAGATTGCTGGTTAGGTGGATTGGTTGTGCTAAATTGTCCTGTAATATGCAGGTTAAGTAGGTTTGCCATGGTAAATGCTGGGTTACAGGGATTCTCAAAACTCGCTATCCCTGCCTTGCCTTGTCCCTCAGCGAGAGATAGCAGCTTCACTGGACTGCTGCCTTTTCTTGCCATTTAGTGCAGGCACAAAGGCAGGAAGCTTGTCCTGGCTGTCAGAAGGTCTTAGTCACATCAAGGGAGGCAGCCTGCGCTCGGCGGGGGGGTGGTGGTGGGGGGGTGGGGGGGGGGGGACCTTCCCAGCAGTAAGTCAGGGGCAGCCTCCAATCCCAGTCCAGGAGTTTG
This sequence comes from Stegostoma tigrinum, assembly GCF_030684315.1. Classification (NCBI taxonomy): domain Eukaryota; kingdom Metazoa; phylum Chordata; class Chondrichthyes; order Orectolobiformes; family Stegostomatidae; genus Stegostoma; species Stegostoma tigrinum. Next base: position 16,364,867 of record NC_081404.1, read on the forward strand.
GACACGGTCAGTCAGCCACTTGGGACAGTCAGAGTCGGGGCCCTCCTTTTGTAAGGGATGAGGATGAGGCAGCCCACCCCCATCTTCAGCCTTTCTGCCCTTTTGGGGGTTGTTTTCCTCCTGGAGTGAGAGGGGGGCAGGGATTATAGGAGATGAAAGTAGGTGGTACAGCAGTTACTGTTGGTACAGGTGCCCTCAGTGAGTGAGTGGGCAGCTCAGAGGGCAGGGTTAGTGATATTGGGGGTTACGGTGGGCGAAAGTCAGTGAGGGGATGTCTATATGGCTGTACAGATGGCACTATGAATAGATGCCACCTCAAAACTCTTGAGAAGTACCAACAACATTGTTTGACTTGGGCTCTCCGCATCAGCTAACATCAGCATCCTTGAGCAAGCTAATAGCACCAACATCAAGGCCAAGGTCATCCAAAACCAACCGTGTTGCATGGGCAATGTGTTTAGGATGCTCAAAGCAAATAATCTTCACCCTGATCAAAGAAGGCCTCAAATGAGAGGAGGATAAAGGAAGTGCTTCAAAGACTTCCTGAAGACTTCCCTCAAGAAATACAACATTACAAAGCATGGGAGACCCTTATTTGGAACAAACCAACTTGGAGGAAGCTCCAGTGTGAACAGACACAATTCTTTGAAACAACCATCTGCAAGGGGATGTATGGAAAAGCACCTGGAGAAAGGAATGCCAGTGATCTCAAGGTCAAGGATCAATTTCACCTCCCAAAAATGTGGTCAGAGAAGTGGCTACAGGGCTGAGTTCTTCAGCCGTGCAAGGACCCACAGAATCCGTGACTAGTGACACAGAATTTTTAGGTGGTCAATGATACTCGCTAGGGAGAGTTTGCTGCTCATGATGACATTAGAAGCATAACACAACACTGCCTCCTAAAGCTAGAAGCAGGAACATACAACCACTAGAACCGAAGTATCTGTAGCCCTATCTCATCCAGTACACTATGATCAAATGATGGAAAGATAAGGCCCCATGATAATCTCCATCTTCAAGTATGATGAAACCCAGCATGAAAATTCAAACGGTAAGACTAAATTATTTGCGAGTAAATGTGCAAGCAGTGAATCCCATTTGACCTTCTCTTAAAGTCCTACAGATGCCAATGCCTAGCCAATTCAATTTCTCATTGTGACATAAAGTGGCTACGTGCACAAACAGAGTGAAGATGATTGTCTCAGATAGCATCCTACCTGTAATGCTTAATAAAATTAGTCAATTTCCTTGTCATGCTATTCCAGTCTACTTGTTAATATAATAAACTACTTGTGTATGTTTATGTTCCAGACCTTATTACAGCTTTGATTGAGATATGGATTCAAGAGCTGAATACCAGAGTCAAGGCAAGGGAAGCTGCCCTGACAAAAAGCAGCAGTGGACAAGATTTAGCATTAAGGAGTCTGAGTGAAAATTAGATCTAAGGGTACACTGATAAAATTGTCCAGTGTCTAGGCTTATAATATCCAAGCCTTGGTTATCAAAGACCAATCACTGCAAACACAGGGCAGAATTTTACAACATCATTTTCTTATTCTTATAAGATTAGAAGAAGGCTGATGATTCCACACTGTTCAACTCCATTCCCAATCTTCTCTGATAATGAGAAAGCTCACACCAATATTCAGATTTGGGCTGAGACATTCATGCCATGTAAGTGCCACATAATAACCATGCCACTCTTCTTCCTTTGGTTTCTCCAATTTTACATGGAGTTTCTGGTTGATCATTTCTTCTTCATTTCTTCCTAAAGACACTCATTCCTCTTCTGGTCCCACTGTATTTAAGTTACTCACCACTGCATCTTTCCATCTGGTCTAGATCTTCCTCTTCTTCCTCTTCCTGGCAGTTCCATCTCCATCAGTCACCCCACCACATTTCTTCTCTCTCTCTGCAATAGATGACCAGACCACGTCAATCTCTTCTCAGTTACTTTCTTCAATGCTCCCACAATCTTCACTGACATGCTGATGGGGTAGTTCCTCATTTTGTCCTTTCTTGTTACTCCTTGCATCCATTACTGCTACTGTATCTCATTATCCAATCATCATTCCTGTCTTCTTGATGTTGCCCAAGCTTCTGCACGATATATAACAAGGCCAGTCTCATAACTGTCTTGTAAATTATTCTTTTTTATTTGATATAAAGTATGTGATTTATATGCCTTATAATATTATTTTTAAATTTGGATTTTCGAACTTGAACTCGTGGCATATGCGTTTTCTGTTTGTCTGAAGGGTTTAATGTTTAACCTGTATTTCTGTAGCTGTGGTAATTTCTTTTAAAACACTGTGTGAGGGAAAGACTCTGTGGAGAACAATAGGATTTTGTTTACAATGTGAAAATTTTATGAGCGAACAAAGAAAATAGTTGTGCATTATGCTCCAGTTTAGAAGGTCAGAGGTTGATTATATTCCTTTGATTAAGGAAAATATTGACAGCTTAGGAAAAAGCTGAAGCTAAATATATAAAGTAGTTGCTCTTGAGAAGAGCAGAAGATAGTTTAGAATTATTAAAGATGGGTTTTCTTGGGATCCGACTTGTTAGTAATAACATCATTTGGGATCATAAGATCTGTTTCAGTGATGCTTTTCTACTTTTCTATGACATCATACTCCACTGCACTTCTTCCAATCATTTCCATCCTTCTATCTTCTGCCATCACTGATCCCAAGCACATAAAACTATTCACTTTCTCCAAGTCTTCACCTTGATCTCTATGCCTTCACTCTGATCCTCTACCCCAGGCCTAAACTCCAGAATCAGTGTCTGGTCTACTGATCTTCATACTGGTCTTCCATTGCTTTTCTTCGGATACTTGGCCGTGTTCTCATAATGCCCACTACACAGCACAATGTCAACTGCAAGCATCATTGACTATGGCGCTTCCTTTCACACTCGTCCAGTTAGAACATCAGGAAAAGGAAAGCGCTCAGTACCAATCACTGGAGTAATCCAACTTTGGCTTTGAAACACATTCTTATTCACATTGGTTATTCACCTTGTCCAGTACTTTGTACTCCTTGTACTTGTCTTTTAAGAGTTGTACATACTTCGCAGGTACTCGTCAAATTCCAGAACACTTCTAGACTTCCTCCCTTAGCACCTGTCATAAGCCTTCCCTATATTGATGAACACAATCTTCATATTGTATTGGCATTCCCACAATTTCACTATCACCTGTCTCAAAACAAAAAGACCAAACTGACCTTCATGGATTTTCTTTATTTTTCATAGTCTCTGGTCCATGACTCTCTCCCTAAGGGCACTGTGTGTCTACCTATAGAATGTGCACTTCAGTGGTTCAAAAGGCAGCTAACCACCAGCTGCTTGAGGGCAACTAGGGACAGGAAATAAACGTTGGTCCAGCAGTACAACCCATGTCCCAAGAGCGAAAAAAATAAGTCTTGAAGCTAACTGGTAGGAGTTTAAATCCTAGGCAATTTATGCAGTCTTGAATATCTCCCTTTTCTTTCAGAATTGGTATCAAAATGCTTCATTCCTTTGGGGGTTCCCTCTCTCTCAGTGTAACACAACTGAGTAATTTGTTCAGGATTTTATCAATACCAAGTATCTTAACTGGACCAGCCTTAGTGATTGAGATGGAATATTCATCTTTAGTCTGAATGGATGCAACTGCAAAAAGGTCTACTGGTAAAAGGAAAACAGTACAGCCTTCTTGATTGATCCTCCTGCTTCTAAACACATTATCATCTCCTCCAAAACTGCTGCACTGTGGCTACACTATGTATTAACTAAAGGATGCACTTCAACAACTCACCAAGGTTATTTCAACAGCATTTTCTTGGTTTCATGATCTCTACTCAGAAGGAGGGCAGCAGCAAATTTAATAGCAATAGAATCACATCCAAGTCACATTCCATTCCTGGCTTAGATATGTAGAACCATTCCTTTGCCATCACCTGGTCAATTCCTTCATATACCTGACCGAGCAATACTGCTATAAGAAATGCTTTGGTTTTGGGAGAAGGCTCATGTTAGATTTTCAGGCCATCAGCAAGCAATGTGGCTTTGTTCATTTCCCAAGAAGAAGTTAAAAGAAAAATGCTGAAAAGCTTCTGGGAAATGGAAAAATAAACACAAAATTCTTCAAATTGTTTACTAACAAAACCTCTTCTTATTTTCAAGAGTTTTTTTGCTCTATTCCTGGAGCTTCGTTCAGCTGAACCTCAGGTCCAAATAATTTTCTGTCCCTTGTCGCTGCTTTCTTCAGTTTTCTACTATCCTCCAGGAGTACACAATGTGCCGTACCTTCCTGTAGGTCCAGTACTGTAGTACCTTCAAGTGCAGCCAAAGTGCTCAGGATATGATCACCATATCATGGCACGTGGCCTAATGGTTTCAAGCTCTCAGTCTCCATCTTACTGAGTTCTGTCCTTTTGGAGCATGACATGCTGAGCAAAGTGTGCTACAGAATATCTGAATTGCTTAGCTCAAGCCCAAACACACAAGTGTCAGTGAGCGTAGTGAGGATGTGTTAATAAAGGCTGCGTTAAAAGTTACTGAATTCTTCAGTACTACGTGATATGTGTCTCATTTGTGCAACTGGAGTTAACACAAGTATCACAGCATGACAGCTGCAGATTATCAGATTGCCACCTCACGTCACAACTTTTTCTATTCCCTAAAACAAATCAAGTTAGAGATCAAAGAGAACTATCTTTTCATGATTTTATATGAGTATACTGTTTTGAATTTCACTAAGCTTGCAATTCTTTTGCACGATTGATCTGAAGTCAGAAACTATGGAGGTAAAGGCTAGCATTATTACTGTAAACTGAACTACAATGTGCTAGTCTGGAGAAGGCTCCATGATCTGATTGACTATTAAAGGTAAACGAGTGAACTGGGGGTGGAGGGGGGTGGTGGTGATTCTAATTTCTCATTGCATTGAAGGTCTAGCTGTATTGTTAGAAAGTATTCAGGTATCTAAGCGACCGCACAAGCACTTTATAAACCATGCTACTTGCCAGATTTGAATTCTACTCCATAAGTGCCAAATTAAAGTAGCACAAGACTGTCAGAGATGATGGGAACTGCAGATGCTGGAGAATTCCAAGATAATAAAATGTGAGGCTGGATGAACACAGCAGGCCAAGTGGATGAACTCTGCTCCCCAGAGGAGTTCGAACAGTTCATCCACTTCACCAACACCTTCCACCCCAACCTTCAGTTCACCTGGGCCATCTCCAGCACATCCCTCACCTTCCTGGACCTCTCAGTCTCCATCTCAGGCAACCAGCTTGTAACTGATGTCCATTTCAAGCCCACCGACTCCCACAGCTACCTAGAATACACCTCCTCCCACCCACCCTCCTGCAAAAATTCCATCCCCTATTCCCAATTCCTCCGCCTCCGCCGCGTCTGCTCCCACGATCAGACATTCCACTCCCGCACATCCCAGATGTCCAAGTTCTTTAAGGACCGCAACTTTCCCCCCACAGTGATCGAGAACGCCCTTGACCGCGTCTCCCGTATTTCCCGCAACACATCCCTCACACCCCGCCCCCGCCACAACCGCCCTAAGAGGATCCCCCTCGTTCTCACACACCACCCCACCAACCTCCGGATACAAAGCATCATCCTCCGACACTTCCGCCATTTACAATCCGACCCCACCACCCAAGACATTTTTCCATCCCCTCCCCTGTCTGCTTTCCGGAGAGACCACTCTCTCCGTGACTCCCTTGTTCGCTCCACACTGCCCTCCAACCCCACCACACCCGGCACCTTCCCCTGCAACCGCAGGAAATGCTACACTTGTCCCCACACCTCCTCCCTCACCCCTATCCCAGGCCCCAAGATGACATTCCACATTAAGCAGAGGTTCACCTGCACATCTGCCAATGTGGTGTACTGCATCCACTGTACCCGGTGCGGCTTCCTCTGCATTGGGGAAACCAAGCGGAGGCTTGGGGACCGCTTTGCAGAACACCTCCGCTCAGTTCGCAACAAACAACTGCACCTCCCAGTTGCAAACCATTTCCACTCCCCCTCCCATTCTCTAGATGACATGTCCATCATGGGCCTCCTGCACTGCCACAATGATGCCACCCGAAGGCTGCAGGAACAGCAACTCATATTCCGCCTGGGAACCCTGCAGCCATATGGTATCAATGTGGACTTCACCAGTTTCAAAATCTCCCCTTCCCCTAGTGCATCCCTAAACCAGCCTAGTTCGTCCCCTCCCCCCACTGCACCACACAACCAGCCCAGCTCTTCCCCCCCACCCACTGCATCCCAAAACCAGTCCAACCTGTCTCTGCCTCCCTAACCGGCTCTTCCTCTCACCCATCCCTTCCTCCCATCCCAAGCCGCACCCCCAGCTACCTACTAACCTCATCCCACCTCCTTGACCTGTCCGTCTTCCCTGGACTGACCTATCCCCTCCCTACCTCCCCACCTATACTTTCTCCACCTATCTTCTTTACTCTCCATCTTCGGTCTGCCTCCCCCTCTCTCCCTATTTATTCCAGTTCCCTCTCCCCATCCCCCTCTCTGATGAAGGGTCTAGGCCCGAAATGTCAGCTTTTGTGCTCCTGAGATGCTGCTTGGCCTGCTGTGTTCATCCAGCCTCACATTTTATTATCTTAGTACAAGACTGCCTCCTGGAGAGGGAATCACATTCCATGCCTTCAATAAAAGAACACAGATAAAGAAAGATCAGCTACAGTATCTCATCCTATTCACTATCCAGTGACTTCTGATTGTAAATCCAGGTGAGCTAATAGAATGGGCTCTGTACGGTTACAATGCCTGCCAACATAGGATTCTTCTGTCTCTTTAACAGTTCAGCAGCCATGCTGAGGCAGAGGACAGAATGATGTTTCACTTGAGCTAAGCTTATCTAATCTTTCATCCTAGCTAAAATGCTTGCCATTCGAGATTCTGCTGACTCCATTTCTTTTCATTCTCTCCTCTTCCTTCCAGTCCCTTTGTCCACTGCCAACATACCCGCCACCATATCTTACCAATTCTTCAGCACCATCACCCTTGCTCCGATGTCCTTCCTGCCATCATCCTAAACTCATCTCTCTTGAAGTTGGTATTTCTTGCCACGTGCACTGCAATATTTATCAATAGCTGCAACCCTACCATCTCACCCTCAATCCCCTCTAGAGTGGTCCCAGTCTTCTTCTGCGAGGGCCAATATTCTCTCCTCGTAGCAGGTGAGGAGTCTAATGTTAGGCACACCTCCACCCATTTGGGCTCTCTCTGCCCAACTGTGGGCTATCTTCTCCTGAAATGAGAGAAAGGGAGGGATTGAGCGAGGTGAAAGTGGGCAGCACAGCTGTTGGTACTGGTGTAGGTGGGGGAAAAGCAGAGAGGTGTCCTCAGTGAGTGAGTGGGCAGTGCACAGGATATGCAGGGTTAATGGTGTCGGGGGTTGGGGTGGGTGAGACCGACTGAGGGAAGATATTACTGGCAATGGTGAAAGTGGTGAACCATGATCTTGATGGAAAGAGGGCAAAGTAGCAGACATAGAGTGAGTTTGAGGTAGCAGGGAAAAGAATGTGGCACCTTCTTGTGGCACTGGTTGTCATTCCTCTGCATCATGGAGATCACACAGACCCGTGGTGATCTCGGACTGCCAGGGTCTGGCTGTGAGGCCTCCTCTGCCGGTCTCCTGAGAAGAGGATGTCCCTCGTCTCCCCCACCCACTCTACCAGGACCTCTTATCCCTGTTGGAGAATCATGGTGTCATCTTCCCCTTCTGCGGCATGCTCAATGGAAAGAGAGATGTTTGGTTTGAAATTCAATAATTGGCAAATGTCTTTCCTAGTCTGCCATAGTAATGTGTCCTCTATAAGAAGACACACTAGAGGCAGGCATCTTATAAGTGATCAATAAATACACAAGGTGAAATAAAACCAAAAGAACTGTGGATGCTGTAAATCAGGAACAAAAACATAGTTGCTGGCAAAGCTCAGCAGGTCTGGCAGCATCTGTGGAGGAGAAAACAGAGTTAACGTTTCGGGTCCAGTGGCCCTTCCTCAGTTCTGTGCTGGAGCAAGGCTGTTGTTGCACCTGATCTTCCTCGCACCTGCTGCTCCTGCTTGCCATCACTTTCAAAGGAAGATGATCCATATGCATCAAGAAGCATGATCATCATGCTCCAATCAGAGACCACACTCCACATTCTTCAGTCACAGCACTGCAGTGTGCCTGCACAGTAAGTATCTGTCACATGAACAGGGCACAGTTGTAGTATTTGTGCACACTTCCATTATTTATGGATAGTAAGAACTGCTGATGCTGGAGTCAGAGACAACACAGTGTCGGGAGGGTTTCAACCCAAAACATCCTGCTCTTCTGATGCTGCCTGACCTGCTGTGCTCCTCCAGCTCCACACTGTGTTATCTCCATCACTTACGGCTTTCTCTTTGCACATGTATACTCCTTGCACCACCTAGAGGTGGTCTTTATATAAATCATCGCAGTGATTACTCCTTTCTTTTCAGCTCTTCTGACTCAACCTTCAGACCAGTCTTACATTCTCATAAGCTTCAAGATGATATCCTGAAGGAAAAACAATCCTAAACCTGTAAACACATTGTTGTACTTCTCTGGGAACTATATCAAAGTCAACGTTTTAATGTGTTGTGACATGTTGTGAATCTCTCCTGGCAAGGTGGGGGTTACCTATCCAAGCTTTCGATTTGCTGTAGCTGAGATATGTGGCTTTTGCCCTTACTCAGCGTTTATTCCTCTAATCACCTCAGGACATCAGTTTAAACATACATGAATAGATGCTTTTATTCAGTACAAAACAAACTATACAGGCTCTGAAATATTTAAGGCAGGGAGGAATGGATTTTGAGTACAGAATCCATTTGTACCAGAACTCTGCCTAGTTTTGTGGCTGTCTGAATAGCTTCCAGTATTAAGTAATACGGTAACGTTTTTTTTTCATTTGCCAATGATCATATAGACAGCACAAAGAGGTATGGTTGTTGATTTGACATGATGCATCTAAATGTCTCCTGGTTGAACTTCAAGTTGCCCTTCTTCTCCCACTATGTAATATACAACTGCCTAAAGTGTGCAAATCTGTCTGGCAGCTTGCTCTTGACTGAAATGTGATCAATTGAAATTAAAAGGCCAGATTTCTTACTGCAAATTCAGAAACCAATGTCTTGGGCTGGCACAGCTGGGACAACATATGATGGAATAAAGTACCACAACAAAATATTTTGTTTCCCCACTATTATTCCACTTTCAGCCAAGAAATCATTAGACAACTTTAGATAGTTTAGAGTATCAAAGTACCAAAAAGGTGTCTTGATTCTTGCATTCTTGTGTTGTTTTCCTCAATGCAGAACTGCCACTCATAATGAATTGGTAAGTAACATAGGTTCAATTTACTTGAAAATCTCAAACAGGTTTACTTAACAAAATAAGTTGATAACTTGCAGTCATAAAGTAATTTATGCATACAGTCTAGTATGCTGCTTCATGTGGTGTCATCCTGGTCCTTGGCTTATCGGCATACTCAGCTCTTGGTGCATTGCCCCTCTATCCCCCAAGATAAAATTACATGCATTGAGTGAAAATGCAAATGAATTACGTAGTTGCAAAACTATGTACACAGAAACAAGAATCGTAAAAATTGCAGGTTTAGGAGTCTAACCGTCCATATATTGTATAGGTAATGTGACAATCTTTCCATATCTTGCGATGGCACAGCCACGACTTCACAATTGGTTGTTCTCAACATGTACTTGGGTTAGTCCCTTGCACATTGTTAGACTGTTTATTATTGTCATGTTGGTCTTTTACACCTTCATTACTGAAGCCTGTTTTTGTGTGTATTTTGTGCACAGTTACAATACTATACCTTACTCCGAGCTGGTTTCTTTTCTCTTCATTGTTACTCTATTTCATGTTGTGGCTTTGTAGAATCAAGGCTTACTTCACACTTTGGCTACCTCTGCGGGAAATCCGGCTCATTAGATAGGAAGCATGACTCTAGCCTTCTATCCTACACACAGATTAGACAATGCTGTTGGTCATTTACCAAGTTTATTTTCCCCTGTTTTTCCAGACGTTTTTCCTGAATTTCAGAGAACCTGGAAAGGTGATGCTGGGCAAGGTTGTCCTAACTTGCCTTACAAACATAATATCCGGTTATAGATCCAGAGAGGTGGTCCCCAGTTGTAACATTGTAATATTAAAATCTTGTTTCATTGCCATGTACTTCATGCAAGGTGCTTGAACCAAGCCAACCATTCACTTGACAAGACCATTGGATCTGGGAATAATGTGGAGAGGCCATCATGTGTTTTTTTTTTCCCCTTTTGAAACACATATCCCTGAAAGATCTGCCTATATATTGTGTCCCATTGTCAGGTATGATATCCAAGTGTAACAAAAAGACTGCTGCCATGGACATACTTTAAGTGTCCTTAACTGTCTGACAATTGAAAATTTGGAGAAGTAGTTGGTGACAAGGATAAAATCATTGGCCATGCTAAATAGCCAGTAGTACCCAGGAATAGACATAGGGAAATGCAGGGGTAGGGGAATGAGTAAGGGTGGGATGCTCTTCGGAGAGTCTGTGTGGACTTGTTGGGCCAAATGGCCTGTTTCTATACTGTAGGGATTCTATGATTCTATGATCACCATATATGTCAAATAAATCTGTTGTGATTTTGGATTAAAGGACTGACAGAATTTTGTGAGGGTATAGAGGTTCTTTGTGCTGCTGTGGTTAGTGACTCTGATGTGCCTCACTCATTGTCACTAATTTCTCCACGTGATTGTTGATCTCTGACCAGTGTACAGTTTGCTGCAGTAACCGCTACATTCACTCAATGCCATATGTCCCAGATATAGCTGTGACAATATGTCCTGGTGAAGACCTTCAGGTACAGATGCTTCTGCAGGCAACAGCAAGACATTGGAATGGTGCATTGTCTTCCTGGTGTCAGGATGTCAGAGACGGTGTAGAATATTCTCAAAGGGGAGAGGGACCAAAAGAAGGTCTTTGTACACATTGGAACTAATGACAGAGGAAGAGAAAAGGATGAGATTCTGGTGAGAGAATATAGGAAGTTAGACAGGAATTTAAATCAGTAATATCTGGATTACTCTCAGTGCCACAAACTAGTGAGGGTAGAAATAGGAGGATAGACTAGATGAATGCATAGCTGAGCAGCTGGTGCAGGGAGAAGGATTTGCATTTTTAGATCACTGGAATCCTTTCAGGGAAAGAAGTGACCTGAAGAAGAAGGACAGATTGCACCTGAATTGGAAGGTAACTAATATACTGGCCAGGAAATTTGATAGAGCTGCTCGGGAGGATTTAAACTAGTAAGGGAGGTGGTGGGGAGAATCCAGGCAGATAGTGAGGAAAGAGAGCAGTCTGAGATTGGTACTGTTGGGCAAAGGAGCAAGTCAAACAGTCAAGGCAGGCAGGAACAAAGCAGAGAACCAGGTAGGACCAGAAAAATTGAACTGCATTTATTTAATGCAAGAGGCCAAACAGGTAAGGCAGATGAACTCAGGGCATGGTTGGGAACATGAAACAGGGATATCACAGTGATTACAGAGATGTGGCTCAGGGGTGGACAGGTCTGGCAGCTCATTGTTCCACAGTATAGATGCTATTGGAAGAATCAAAAGGGGAGGCAAGAGAGGTGGGGGTGGCATTTTTGATTAGGGGTAACATTACGGCTGTACTTAGGGAGGATATTCCTGCAAATGCATCCAGGGAAGTTATTTGGGTGGAACTGAGAAATAGGAAAGGGATGATCACCTTATTGCGATTGTATAACAGACCCACCAATAGTCAGTGAGAAATTGAGAAACAAATTTGTAAGGAAATCTGAGTTATCTGTTAGAATAACAGGGTGGTTATAGTAGGGGATTTTAACTTTCCAAATATAGACTGGGACTGAAACATTGTTAAGGGCTTAGGTGGAGAGGAAGTTGTTAAGTGTGTACAAGAAAATGTTCTGATTCAGTATGTAGATGTACCTAATAGAGAAGGTACAAAACTTGACCTGTTCTTGGGAAATAAGGCAGGGCAGGTGACAGAGGTGTTAGTGGGGAGCACTTTGGAGGCAGTGACCACAATTCTATTAGTTTTAACATTGTGATGGAAAAGGACAGACTGGTTCTAAAAGTTGAAGCTCTAAATTGTAGGAAGGCCAATTTTGATAGTATTAGGCAAGAACATGGTTCCCCATGGTAGGCTCATTCAGAAGGTCAGGAGGAATGGGATACAGGGGAACTTAGCTGCTTGGATACAGAATTGGCTGGCCAACAGAAGACAGCGAGTGGTAGTAGAAGGAAAATATTCTGCCTGGAAGTCAGTGGTGAGTGGAGTTCCACAGGGCTCTGTCCTTGGGCCTCTACTGTTTGTAATTTTTATTAATGATTTGGACGAGGGAATTGAAGGATGGGTCAGCAAGTTTGCAGACGACACAAAGGTCGGAGGTGTCGTTGACAGTGTAGAGGGCTGTTGTAGGCTACAGCGGGACATTGACAGGATGCAGAGATGGGCTGAGAGGTGGCAGATGGAGTTCAACCTGGATAAATGCGAGGTGATGCATTTTGGAAGGTCGAATTTGAAAGCTGAGTACAGGATTAAGGATAGGATTCTTGGCAGTGTGGAGGAACAGAGGGATCTTGGTGTGCAGATACATAGATCCCTTAAAATGGCCACCCAAGTGGACAGGGTTGTTAAGAAAGCATGTGGTGTTTTGGCTTTCATTAACAGGGGGATTGAGTTTAAGAGTCGTGAGATCTTGTTGCAGCTCTATAAAACTTTGGTTAGACCGCACTTGGAATACTGCATCCAGTTCTGGTCGCCCTATTATAGGAAAGATGTGGATGCTTTGGAGAGGGTTCAGAGGAGGTTTACCAGGATGCTGCCTGGACTGGAGGGCTTATCTTATGAAGAGAGGTTGACTGAGCTCGGTCTCTTTTCATTGGAGAAAAGGAGGAGGAGGGGACCTAATTGAGGTATACAAGATAATGAGAGGCATAGATAGAGTTGATAGCCAGAGACTATTTCCCAGGGCAGAAATGGCTAGCACGAGGGGTCATAGTTTTAAGCTGGTTGGTGGAAAGTATAGAGGGGATGTCAGAGGCAGGTTCTTTACACAGAGAGTTGTGAGAGCATGGAATGCGTTGCCAGCAGCAGTTGTGGAAGCAAGGTCATTGGGGTCATTTAAGAGACTGCTGGACATGTATATGGTCACAGAAATTTGAGGGTGCATACATGAGGATCAATGGTCGGCACAACATTGTGGGCTGAAGGGCCTGTTCTGTGCTGTACTGTTCTATGTTCTATGTTCTAACTTTCAAAAAATGATTGGGGCCGGCTGTTCACAGGTAAAGGGATGGCTGGAAAATGGGAAGCCTTCAAAAATGAGGTAATGAGACTCCAGAGACAGTATGTTCCTGTTAGAGAGAAGGGCAAGGCTGGTAGGTGTAGGGAATGCTGGATGACTAGAGAAAATGAGGTTTTTTTTCGGTCAAGAATAAGAAGGAAGCTAATGTCAGGTATAAACAGCAGAGATCGAGAGAATCCCAAGAAGAGTATACAGGCAGTAGGCGTATAGTTAAGAGGAAAATCAGCAGGGCGAAAAGGGGACATGAAATAGCTTTGACAAATAGGGTTAAGGAGAATCTGAACAGTTTCTACAAATACATTAATGACAAAAAAGTAGCTAGGGAGCAAATAGGGCCCTTTAAAGATCAGCAAGGCCATTTTGCGCGGATGTGCAGGAGATGAGGGAGATACCAAATGAGTGTTTTGCATCAGTGTTTACTGTGGAGAAGAATAGGGAAGATATAGAACATGGGAAAATAAATAGCGACATCTTGAAAAATATCCATATGACACAGGAGAAGATGCTAAATGGATTAAAATGCAAAAGATGGATACATCCCTGGAACCTGTTCAGATGTGCCCTAGGACTCTGTAGGAAGCTAGGGATGTAATTGCTGGGTCCCTTGCTGAGATATTTGTATCATCAATAGCCACAGTGAGGTGCCAAAAGACTGGGGGGTGGTTAACATGGTGCCACTATTTAAGAAAGGTGGGAAGGAAAAGCCATGGAACTATAGACCAGTGAGCCTGACATTGGTAGTGGGTGAGTTATTGGAGGGAATCCTGAGGGATAGGACTGGAGGCCTGTGACCAGTGGTGTGTCACAAGGATAAGTGCTGAGACAACTGCTTTTTGTTATTTATATAAATTATGTGGATGTGAACACAGGAGGTACGGTTAGTAGGTTTACAGATGATGCCAAAATTGGAGGTGCAGTAGTCAGCGAAGAAAGTTACCTCAGAGTACAACAGGACCTTGATCATATAGGCCAATGGGCCGAGGAGTGGCAGACGGAGTTTAGATAAATGTGAGGCGCTATATTTGAAATGGCAAATCATGGCAGGACTTATACACTTAGTGGTAAGGTCCTGGGGAACGTGTGCTGAACAAAGAGACCTTGGAGAACAGGTTCATAGTTCCTTGAAAGTGGAATTGCCGGTCGATCGGATAGTGAAGAGGGCGTTTGGTATGCTTTCCTTTATTAGTCACTGCATTGAGTATAGGAGTTGAGAGGGTCATGTTGTGGCTGTACAGGACATTGGTTAAGCCATTTTTGGAATACTGCATGCAATACCGGTACCCCTGTTATAGGAAGGATGGTGTGAAACTTGAAATGGTTCAGAAAAGATACACAAGGATGGTGCCAGGGTTTGAGAGTTTGAGTTATAGGGAGACACTGAATAGACTGGGGCTATTTTCCCTGGAGCATTGGAGGCGGAGGGGTGACTTATAGAGGTTTATAAAATCATGAGGGGCACGGAGAGGGTAAATAGACAAGGTCTTTTCCCCAGGGTGGGGGAGTCCAAAACTAGAGGGACATAGGTTTAAGGTGAGAGGGGAAAGATTTAAAAGGGACCTTTTCGGCAAATTTTTCACACAGAGGTTGGTGTGTGTATGGAATGAGCTGCCGGGGACGTGGTAGAAGCTGGTACAATGATAACATTTAAAAGGCATCTGGATGGATATGTGAAGAGGAAGGGTCTAGAGGGATATGGGCCAAATGCTGGCAAACGGGACTACATTGATTTTGGATATTTGGTTGGCATGGACGAGATGGACCAAAAGGTCTGTTTCCATGCTGTACGGCTCTATGACTCGAATGACAAGCACTCATTTCTGTTTAAAATTTACATTTCTTGAAATACCTCGTTCATCTCTGTAAGGCCAACATTGTCTAAGTGTCTGGCACCTCTTGTGTTGTGTTAAGGCATCCTTCCCTGACGACTTTTTAAAGCGTCTTCAGTTCTGGATTATTCACTGTTTCTTCCTAAAGTTAGTTATATTTGAGCTCACCAAAATTCATCAGACTAACCTTAAACATATCTTTCACCTCGTTGTCCATACCACTTACTTGTAAATCTAGTTCAATTTCTGCATTCTTATTCAGATTTAGTAGTTTGTTCAGCATGTCTGAGGTAACCGCTCTGGTACAAGGCTTGCAGTCAATGTTGAAGTCAGATCTCTATGCTTTTATTAGAAGTTGTTGTAGTCTAAGTGATGTACTTGTCAGTAGTTTGTGTCAAATCACTTCCAATGGATTATAATTGGTTTCCACTGTGAATTGCTCACTGAACAGGTATGTATGAAATCTTGTAATACCAAATAATGTAGCAAGAATTCTGCACTCTAATTAAGTGGTGTTTGTAACAGACTTTTAGATCCAAATGAAACTGGTGTGCCATCTTGCATAATGCACGCTCCTAGCCCTTTCTGAATTGACTTATAGGATTGTCTTCTTCTGCGGACCATGCTAATGATGGATAATGCTTTGATTGCTCATGTATTGATAGTCCTCCTGCCATACCTGTGGCTCGTCTTACTTTAACAGCGCCCTTAATGGTAATGTTTTGTTGAAAACATTTGGCATGTACAGTACTCAGAAGTTAAAATATCCGCATAGGTTTGCATGCCTTCTTTGTCTTAGGGAGTAGGCATGAGTCATAAATCGTCAATATTTCCTGGGTCTCAATGAATCCCATCACTTGAATAAACTAAGCCAAAACAGTTGATCTGACCTACATTCACCTAACACCTTGTAACGCTGAAGATGAGTCCTTCAAAATAAGGTCATGCTGTTCTTGGGCTTTGCCCATAACCACTATATCATCAGCATTGCATGCGTACCCTGGGATGATTTCTATAATTCTACCCATATGCTACTAGAACAGACACTGACTGGTGCGATAGAATGAAGGACAGTTTCTGGTAGCAATATCTTCCAAAAAATGTTCTGAAAGCAATGATTTTTTTTGGATTTCTTTTCCAAGTGAATCATCCAATAGCCATGGTTGGAATTGGCCTAGAGAAGAATTTAGCTCATGTGAATGAGGGATTGAATTTCCGTAATGTTGGAATTCTGTCTGGGCATCTCTCAACAGAAGTATTTAAATGTGTTATGTTTTAGTCCAAATATGTCTTGATTGTGCCAACTTTCTTCAGCACACGTGATAGAACTGCACCAGTCTGCGTTATGCTATACACAATGGAAATCATCAATGGAGGCGATGGCCTTGTGGTATTTGAAATAACTCCCAAAGGCTGGTATCACCAAGTCACCCTTTATTTACACGTCCGTAATATAAGACACTGACAATTTTTGAGAAGATTTGGAGCTCAGGTTGAGGTTCTATCTGTGAGTTTGCTCGCTGAGCTGGCAGGTTCGTTTTCAGACGTTTTGTCACCATGCTAGGTAACATCATCAGTGAGCCTCCGACGAAGCGCTGGTGTTATGTCCCGCTTTCTATTTATCTGGTTAGGTTTCCTTGGGTTGGTGATGGCATTTCCTGTGTTGGTGATGTTATTTCCTGTTCTTTTTCTCAGGGGATGGTAGATGGGCTCCAATTCAATGTGTTTGTTGATGGAGTTCCGGTTGGAATGCCATGCTTCTAGGAATTCTCGTGCGGGTCTCTGTTTGGCTTGTCCTAGGATGGACGTGTTGTCCCAATCAAAGTGGTGTCCTTCCTTATCTGTATGTAAGGATACGAGTGATAGTGGGTCATGTCGTTTTGTGGCTAGTTGATGTTCATGTATCCTGGTGGCTAGCTTTCTGCCAGTTTGTCCAATGTAGTGTTTGTCACAGTTCTTGCAAGGTATTTTGTAGATGACGTTTGTTTTATTTGTTGTCTGTATAGGGTCTTTTAAGTTCATTAGCTGCAGTTTTAATGTGTTGGTGGGCTTGTGGGCTACCCTGATGCCAAGAGGTCCGAGTAGTCTGGCAGTCATTTTGGAAATGTCTTTGATGTAGGGGAGAGTGGTTATGGTTTCTGAGCCCGTTTTGTCTGTTTGTTTGGGTTTATTGCTGAGGAATCGGCGGACTGTGTTCATATCGTTCCCATTCTTTTTGAATACGCTGTATAGGTGATTTTCCTCTGCTCTGCGTAGTTCCTCTGTGCTGCAGTGTGTGGTGGCTCGTTGGAATAATGTTCTAATGCAGCTTCGTTTGTTGGTGTTGGGATGGTTGCTCCTGTAGTTCAGTATTTGGTCCGTATGTGCTGTTTTCCTGTAGATGCTGGTTTGAAGTTCCCCATTGACTGTTCGCTCTATTGTGACATCTAGGAATGGCAGTTTGTTGCTGTTTTCCTCCTCTTTTGTGAATGTTATGCCAGTAAGGCATAGACCCACTATCACTCGTATCCTTACATACAGATGAGGAAGGACACCACTTTGATTGGGACAACACATCCATCCTAGGACAAGCCAAACAGAGACATGCACGAGAATTCCTAGAAGCATGGCATTCCAACCGGAATTCCATCAACAAACACATTGATTTGGAGCCCATCTACCATCCCCTGAGAAAAAGAACAGGAAATGACATCACCAACGCAGGAAATGACATCACCAACCCAAGGAAACCTAACCAGATAAATAGAAAGCGGGACATAACACCAGCGCTTCATCGGAGGCTCACTGATGATATTACCTAGAATGGTGACGAAACATCTTAAAACTAACCTTCCAGCTCAGCGAGCAAACCCATATCCATAAGACACTGACCCAGCTAGCTCAGAGCCAGTTCCCAGAGTGACCAAAACATCTGACACTCCTGTTTATATCTGTTAGCCAGGGCTCCCTGATTGAGCCAGATTAACATCCCCAATCAGAGAGCTCAGATTCCATGGATCCACTTGGCTGACCTCATTACAATCACTATACATTCCCCCTCTACATCCTGGGACAAGAGCCTGTTCTTTCTCCTGTAGTTTCTCCTGGGGCATTTTTGCACCAAGTCCAGTTCTTCCAACTCTGCCTCGGATACTGGCAGCAAATACCAGATCGTAGCCTGCCTCTTGCGCCCAGAACATCTCCAAAGAAATTCATCTCCTTCTTCAGGCGGTAACGGTATCAAGGCTGTGACATCTGTGACCTCATTCTCAGAGGTTATTTCAACGCTCGGCAGAGAAGGACAACCCACACGTTCTGATAGCCTCGCCAGATGTTCTGAAGGGCCAGGTATTTTTTGCTTCTGCACTGTTTACGAGATACAAGGTTGCAGCTTTCATGTGGTCCACGTGTTTGTTCAAGATCACCCCTCCCACCCAAATTGGCATCGCATCGACCATGCCTCTTACCCATGCAAGGCCATTCCTGTGGTTTTGACACCAAACTTTGTCACCTGAAGTAAAGTGTATCTTTTAGTCAGAGGAGTCTTGTATCTGGTATTGGAATTCCTGATGCTTTTTCACTCTCCCTTCCAGGTGTGGGAAGATCAGGTTTAGCCTGGTGCAGAGTCTTCACCCCATCAGCAACTTTGTTGGAGCTATCCCTGTTTCAGTTTTGCCAGGACAGGATCTTTTTATGACCACAGTCAAATATTGTCCATGGTGACTGGAAAGTCTCCAGAAGGTTTAAAACCAGAATAGACTTTTCCAGTGGCAGCACCACAGGTGGTGTACCTGCCAGTCAAAGGTGGCTCAAGTCATCCGCATTAGCCATTTGACCTCCTGGACAGTGTTCTAATGTGTAATTGTACACATTTAGAATAAAGGCCCACTACTGAATCTGACCAGAAACTATGGGTGGCACTGCCTTGTCTTCTTTAAGTAGGCCTAGCAAGGGTTTGTGGTCAGTTTCTATGACAAACTTTCTCACACCAAACCTTCCGTTTTTATCTAGGTATATTTGGGGTCGGCATCAGCCAAAGTCTGGGAAGCATATGCTATTATTGGGCATTCCTCTCCATTGGGCCAGCAGTGAGCCAACACTACTCCAATACTGTATGGGGAGGCATTAGACATCAGCACCACCTCTCACTTGGGATCATAGCAGGTCAACACGTTAGATGAAGTTAGCAGCTTTTTCACTTCCCTAAAGCCTACTTCATGGCTATGTGACCAATTCTAAGGCTAACCCTTCTTCAATAACATGTGTAAGGGTCCCAAGATGGAGGCCAGGTTACATATGAATTTCCCGTAATAGTTCACCAACCCAAAGACCTAAGCTCCAGTACCGATGTGGGAGCCGGGGCACCTTTGATCGCCGTCAACTTATCTTTCAACAACTGTAACCTGGTTTTGTCAAACTCTGTAAGCCAAGTAGGCCACGTGGAGTGCCTGGAACATACATTTTTCCCTTCGAAGGAGTACACACGCCTGAAAGAAATGTTTACGTATCATGTCCAAGTTCTCCAAGTGCTCTTTATTGGTCTTCCTGATTATTAACACATCATCCAGATAAATGACAGCCTGAAGTTGCCCCTGTGAAATTTTCTCCATGGCCTGCCAGAAAAGGGCACAAGCTCATGATACTCCAAATGGCAGTTTTGCATATTGGTACAAACCCCATATTAATTGTAGCATACTTTTGGGAATCCTCATCTAGTCACAATTGTAAGTAAGCATGGCTCATGTCCAGTTTGATGAAGGACAAGGACCCTGCCAACTTTGAGTACAAGTCCGCTAAGCAAGTGATTTGGTATTTATCCAGCTGTGAGAAGCTCTTACTATTTGCTTATTATCCACACAAAGATGAAGTGTGCCATCTTCACAATCGGAACTGTCCATTCCACGAACTGTACCAGTTTGATGATTCCTTTGCTTTTCAGACTCCTGATTTCCATGGGTAGACCTTGCAAAACTGTAGAATCATCTTCTGATCAATATGTAAAGTGGTCTTGGCCCCTCTGATAGTCCTTAGCCATTCCTGAAAAATATCTGGGTAACTAATTAGGTCTTCACTCAGGCTGCCATTTTCCAATTGAAAAATGTTGAGCCAATCCAGGTGAATCTTTCTCAACCAATTTCACCCCAATGGGAATTGCTGTTCCTGCAACCTTCAGGTGGCATCATTGTGGCACTGCAGGAGGCCCATGATGGACATGTTGTCTGAGAAATGGGAGGGGGAGTTGAAATGGCTCGTGACTGGGAGGTGCAGTTGTTTGTTGCGAACCGAGCGGAGGTGTTCTGCAAAGCGGTCCCCAAGCCTCCGCTTGGTTTCCCCAATGTAGAGAAAGCCACACCGGGTGCAATGGATACAATATACCACACTGGCAGATGTGCAGGTGAACATCTGCTTGGTGTGGAAGGTCATCTTGGGGCCTGGGATGGGGGTGAGGGAGGAGGTACGGGGGCAAGTGTTGCACTTCCTGCGGTTGCAGGGGAAGGTGCCGGGTGTGGTGGGGTTGGAGGGGAGTGTGGAGCAGACAAGGGAGTCGCGGAGAGAGTGGTCTCTCCGGAAGGCAGACAAGGGTGGGGATGGAAAAATAGCTTGGGTGGTGGGGTCGGATTGTAGATGGCAGAAGTATGGGAGGATGATACGTTTTATCCGGAGGTTGGTGGGGTGGTATGTGAGAATGAGGGGGATCCTCTGGGGGCGGTTGTGGCAGGGGCGGGGTGAGAGGGATGAGTGGGATGTGTTGCGGGAAACGCGGTCAAGGGCGTTCTCGACCACTGCGGGGGGAAAGTTGCGGTCCTTGAAGAACGTGGACATCTGGGATGTGCGGGAGAGGAATGCCTCATCCTGGGAGCAAATGCGGCGGTGGTGGAGGAATTGGGAATAGGGGATGGAATTTTTGCAGGAGGGTGGGTGGGAGGAGGTGTATTCTAGGTAGCTGTGGGAGTCAGTGGGCTTGAAATGGACATCAGTTTCTAGCTGGTTACCTGAGATGGAGACTGAGAGGTCCAGGAAGGTGAGGGATGTGTTGGAGATGGCCCAGGTGAACTTGAGGTTGGGGTGGAAGGTGTTGGTAAAGTGGATGAACTGTTCGAGCTCCTCGGGGGAACACGAGGCGGCGTCGATGCAGTCATCAATGTAACGGAGGAAGAGGCGGGGTTTGGGGCCTGTGTAGGGACTGTTCCACGTAACCTACAAAGAGGCAGGCATAGCTTGGGCACATGCGGGTGCCCATGGCCATGTCTGTAGGAAGTGGGAGGAATCAAAAGAGAAGTTGTTGAGGGTGAGGACGAGTTCGGCTAGGCGGATGAGGGTGTCAGTGGAGGGGGATTGGTCGGGCCTGCGGGACAAGAAGCAGCGGAGGGCCTTCAGGCCATCTGCATGAGGAATACAGGTGTATAGGGACTGGACATCCATGGTGAAAATTAGGTGCTGGGGGCCAGGGAATTGGAAGTCCTGGAGGAGGTGGAGGGCATGGGTGGTGTCACGGACGTAGGTGGGGAGTTCCTGGACCAAAGGGGAGAAAATGGAGTCCAGATTAGTAGAGATGAGTTCGGTGGGGCAGGAACAGGCTGAGACAATGGGTCGACCAGGGCAGGCAGGTTTGTGGATTTTGGGAAGGAGATAGAAACGGGCCGTGCGGGGTTGGGGAACAATGAGGTTGGAGGCTGTGGGTGGGAGGTCTCCTGAGGTGATGAGGTCATGGATGGTGTTGGAGATGATGGTTTGGTGCTCGGGGGTGGGGTCATGATCGAGGGGGCGGTGGGAGGTGGTGTCGGAGAGTTGGCATTTGGCAGAGGGAGCGGAGGGCTGACTGTTCTGCGGGGGAGAGGATGGAGTGGGTGAGAGGGGTGGAGAGGTTGAGGCGGTTGATGTCTCAACGGCAGTTGGAGATGAAGAGGTCAAGGGAGGGTAGGAGGCCTGGGGGCGGTGTCCAGGAGGAGGACTTGGGTTGGTTGAGGGTGAAGGGGTCAGTGGAGGGAGGGTTAGGCTCCCGGTTGAAGAAGTAGGCATGGAGGCGAAGGCAGCGGAAAAACTGCTCTCTGCCCAAACGTGACTGGTATTTGTTGATGTGTGGGTGGAGGGGGACAAAGGTGAGCCCCTTGCTAAGGACTGACCGTTCGTCCTCAGTCAGTGGGAGGTCTGGGGGGTTGGTGAAAATGCAGCAGGGCTCAGTGTGGCTGTCTACTCTGGGGTTGCTGGCTGTGGAGGCTGTGGGCGGGGTTCCGTCAGCGGCATCGGCTGTGGGCGGGGTTGCGTCGGCCGTGGGCGGGGTTCCGTCGGCCGTGGGCGGCAGCAGCAGCGGTGAGGGTGATTTGTTTGGTGTTGGTTCTGGAAGTGGAGGCGGTGACTGCAGCAGCGGTCGCGTCCGCGGTCCCGGAAGTGGTGTGCCCGGCGGTGACGGATGTGACGTCATCGGCGGGGTCACCGGCCGTGTCCTCATGGTCAATGGCTGCGGATACATGGTGGGGGAGGGGCAGGGACAGGCTCGGGATTTGGGATGTGCAGGAATCCTCTTGTGGGTGGCAGGGGCCAGTGAGTTTGTTGCACTTAGGATTTTTGGGGTCCAGTAAAGCTGAGTAGAACTGGGGGTTCTGGAGAGAAAAGAAGATAGGTGGAGAGGAGAGTATAGGTGGGGAGGTAGGGAGGGGATAGGTCAGTCCAGGGAAGGTGGGCAGGCCAAGGAGGTGGGATGAGGTTAGTAGGTAGGAGATGGAGGTGCGGCTTGGGGTGGGAGGAAGGGATGGGTGAGAGGAAGAACAGGTTAGGGAGGCAGAGACAGGCTGGGCTGGTTTTGGGATGCAATGGGTGGAGGAGAAGAGCTGGGCTGGTCGTGTGATGCAGTGGGGGGGAGGGGATGAACTGGGCTGGGTTTGGGTTGCGCTGGGGGAAGGGGAGATTTTGAAGCTGGTGAAGTCCACATTGATGCCATTGGCCTCCTACCCTCCCTTGACCTCTTCATCTCCAACTGCCGTCGAGACATCAACCGCCTCAACCTCTCCACCCCTCTCACCCACTCCATCCTCTCCCCCGCAGAACGGGCAGCCCTCCGCTCCCTCCGCCAAACGCCAACTCTCCGACACCTCCTCCTACCGCTCCCTTGATCATGACCCCACCCCTGAGCACCAAACCATCATCTCCAACACCATCCATGACCTCATCACCTCAGGGGACCTCTCACCCACAGCCTCCAACCTCATTGTTCCCCAACCCCGCAGGGCCCGTTTCTATCTCCTTCCCAAAATCCACAAACCTGCCTGCCATGGTCGACCCATTGTCTCAGCCTGTTCCTGCCCCACCGAACTCATCTCTACTAATCTGGACTCCATTTTCTCCCCTTTGGTCCAAGAACTCCCTACCTACGTCCGTGACACCACCCACGCCCTCCACCTCCTCCAGGACTTCCAATTCCCTGGCCCCCAACACCTAATTTTCACTATGGACGTCCAGTCCCTATACACCTGTATTCCTCATGCAGATGGCCTGAAGGCCCTCCGCTTCTTCTTGTCCCGCAGGCCCGACCAATCCCCCTCCACTGACACCCTCATCCGCCTAGCCGAACTCATCCCCACCCTCAACAACTTCTCTTTCGATTTCTCCCACTTCCTACAGGCAAAGGGGGTGGCCATGGGTACCTGCATGGGCCCAAGCTATGCCTGCCTCTTTGTAGGTTACGTGGAACAGTCCCTCTTCCGCACCTACACAGGCCCCAAACCCCACCTCTTCCTCCGTTACATTGATGACTGCATCGGCGCCGCCTCGTGCTCCCCAGAGGAGCTCGAACAGTTCATCCACTTTACCAACAACTTCCACCCCAACCTCAAGTTCACCTGGGCCATCTCCAACTCATCCCTCACCTTCCTGGACCTCTCAGTCTCCATCTCAGGTAACCAGCTAGAAACTGATGTCCATTTCAAGCCCACTGACTCCCACAGCTACCTAGAATACACCTCCTCCCACTCACCCTCCTGCAAAAATTCCATCCCCTATTCCCAATTCCTCCACCTCCGCCGCATTTGCTCCCAGGATGAGGCATTCCACTCTGCACATCCCAGATGTCCACGTTCTTCAAGGACCGCAACTTTCCCCCCGCAGTGGTTGAGAACGCCCTTGGCTGCGTCTCCCGCCTTTCCCGCAACACATCCCTCACAACCTGCCCCTCTATTGGGGACACCAAGCGGAGGCTTGGGGACCGCTTTGCAGAACACCTCCGCTCGGTTCGCAATAAACAACTGCACCTCCCAGTCGGGAACCATTTCAACTCCCCCTCCCATTCCTCAGACGACATGTCCATCATGGGCCTCCTGCAGTGCCACAATGATGCCACCAGAAGGTTGCAGGAACAGCAACTCATATTCCGCTTGGGAACCCTGCAGCCCAATGGCATCAATGTGGACTTCACAAGCTTCAAAATCTCCCCATACCCCACTGCATCCCAAAACCAGCCCAGTTCTTCCCCTCCTCCCCCCACTGCATCACAAAATCAGCCCAGCTCGTCCTCCCCCCCCCACTGCATCCTAAAACCAGCCCAGCCTGTCTCTGCTTTCCTAACTTGTTCTTCCTCTCACCCATCCCTTCCTCCCACCTCAAGCCGCACCTCCATTTCCTACCTACCACCTCATCCCGCCTCCTTGACCTGTCCATCTTCCCTGGACTGACCTATCCCATCCCTACCTCCCCACCTATACTCTCCTCTCTACCTATCTTGTTTTCTCTCCATCTTCGGTCCGTCTCCCCCTCTCTCCCTATTTATTCCAGTTCACTCTCCCCATCCCCCTCTCTGATGAAGGGTCTAGGCCCGAAACGTCAGCTTTTGTGCTCCTGAGATGCTGCTTGGCCTGCTGTGTACATCCAGCTCCACAATTTGTTATCTTGGATTCTCCAGCATTTGCAGTTCCCATTATCACTGATACAATTTTCACCCCAATGGGCTTGGGCCCGAGCCTGTTACTACAACCAGTGGTAACTGCACCAACTGCTTCTCATAGGAAAGCAGATGGTTGTCCGGTGCATGTTCTCAGTCTGGTTGAGATCTTGCACGAATTAAGGGTTGGAGTCCAAACTGAATTTTGTTAAAGACAGGTTCTGCAACCTCTGATACAGCTGCATTTCCATGAGAACCGGGTGATCATTTAAGCAAACATTAATTTTAGTTAGATCTGACTTGAATGTTGCTTAGCAATTTAACTGTTTGAACCCACCTGTGGGTGGACCTTCCAGAGTGTGCATTCTCCCGGATACTGGCCTCTGTGCTCTATTACTCAGGTCAGCCCTTGTGGGACTCCTTTGCTGTCTCACATCCACATACCGGCAGCAACAACAATGGCTTGCTGGCCCAGATCCTGAAGAACCGTTTAGCCATTTAGCCAAGGCCTGGCTTTCTTGTGGGGTTATGCTGTGGGCTGGCCTAGGGACCCTCTGTTCAGGATATGCCCTGTGTGAGGCTCTGCGATCGCCTACACTCAAGTGGTTTTCCCCATGCTCAATTGGACAGGCGAGGGTGTCCACTTCCATTGGGAAGCCCTGTAGTTCCCATCCTCCACTTGCCACATTTTATAATGACAAAGCCAGTTGTAGTGCCTGTTTGAACTCTAGTTGGGTTTCATCTAGTAGGCACTTTTGCATGGGGTGTTGCGTTATTAATCCCACATACTAGATGGTCCCTCAGCATCTCATTCAGGGTTAACCCAAAATCACTTGCCTCAGCTCGTCATCTTAACCTCATTAAAAATCTTGATATGGATTCCTTGGTTCTCAAACTGCTAAATAAAAACAACAGCATCTCAGAATTAGAGGAGGTTTGGGGTGGTAATATTCCTTAACCAAATCCATCAACTTTTAGGAGATTTTACTGTCTGGTGCCTCTGGGAAAGTCATGCCCCTAATAACTGATAAAACTGCGGTTCCACACACAGTCAGAAGGATTACTTGTTGCTTTTCATCTGCCCCAATATCATGTGCCAAGAAAAAATATCACATTCTTTCCACATACTGGACCCAGTCTTCAACGGCAGGATCAAACGAGAAAAAGCTTCCTAAATAAAGGCATGATGACAGAAATGCTGACCCCAACTCAAAGATTATTGCTGCGAGTGAATCCCTTCAGGGGCGTATCCCAATCTTGTCGCCACTGAAATAACTCCACAAAGGCTGATACCCCGTCATCAAATCACCCTTTATTTATACATGCATAATACATGTCACTGACCCAGCTAGCTTGCAGCCAGTTCCTAGCGAGACCCTGATACTCCTGTTTATATCTGTCAGCCCAGCTGGAGTAACAGTCCCAATCAGGGAACTCATATTCTATGAGGTCCACCTGACTGACGTCATTCCAATCAGTACAGTACTATTGTGGTCTAGCAATCTAGAGAGATGTAGGTAATGTTCTGGGATGTGTGCTTGACTCCCACCAGAACAGATGGCAGAATTTGAATTCAATAAAAATCTGGAACTAAAAGTCTGAAGATGAAACAATTGTTGTCAAAAGCTGCAGTCCTCGCCTGCCTGCCTGTGACTTCAGACCCACAGTAATGTGATTGACTTTTAACTGCCTCTGAAATGACTACCAAGACATTCAGCTGTGTCCAAGGACAACTGCCTGATATTCCCTATTTTATGCAAATGTCATAAAAGTGAATGGGATTTCATGCTACTCTTTATGGAGATTTAGCATTACTGCTTCCTTGTTTCTTCCCTGTGCTGTTTTCAGTTGTGGCTCAAGCTATACTGTTTTGCACACTTCTGTTTTGCATGAATATGACATTCAGGGTTGTCTTGCTGCACCTGCAGCTTCTACGGCTATCACAGATCACTGATCGCACAAGTGAAATGCTCACTGTTTAACCAAAGTGTTTCCTGGAGTCCCAGAGCAAATGTAACTTAGGTGCAGGTTGAAATCTTGCCTGAAGCTTTTTTCTATAGTTTTTAAGTTTGCATTGCCACCTTCAATTTTTAGGAAAAATCACCACTGATTACCATGTCATATCTCATTGGCTTGATAAGTTGCATAGGTTCAACTTATTTGAAAATCTCAACTGAGGTTACTGAACAGATAAACTGATCCCTTGCAGTTATAGAGCAAATTACGTGCACATCTTCTGTCCAGCTTTCTGCTGTTTGTAATCCTCACAGCTGCTGCTCATGTGGTGCCATTCTGGTTCTTGTCTCATTAGCTTATTTAACTCTGAATCAGTTTTTGAATGGTATAGACCCCTATTTGAACCTTGAAGGAAAAATGATATTGCTTTCTAGTTTATTAGCATGCAACCTCAGGAAGAGCACAGGCTCAATGGAAAGCTTTTGTGACAGGCATCCTTTGCCACTTAGTAAGCCTAGGGAAATACCTGCAAGTTTCATTCTGCCAGATATCCTCAGATTATTAAACTTCCTATCTCCCTTGCTGAGTGTTGAATACTGCATTAACTCATGGCGCATCTCTTCCCAGCGTTATCCTGCAGGGTGAGTGCTCAAGCAGGACAGCCCTCTCCTTCCTTTCCTACAGAAGAAAGGAAGGTTTGCACTTATATAAGACCTTACATCACCACTGGATGTCTCAAAGCACTTTACAGCCAATACAAACTTTTCTTGCAGTGTAATCACTGTTGAACTGTGGCTAATACAGCATGCAATTTTTGCACAGCAAGCTTCCATTAACAGCAATCTGATAAAGACAACATGATCGGCTGTTACGATGTTACTTGAGGGATTAATATTGGCCAGGATGCTGGTGACAATTCTTTGACTGTTCTTCAAAAACAGTCCTATGAGATCTTTTGCACACACCTGAGAGGACAGTGCCTCTGTTTAATAGCTAAGGTAAAAGGCAGCTCCTCCTCAATACTACACTGGACTGTCGGCCTTGACATATTTGCTTACCACCTCTCCACTACGCACAGGCCACCATCTCAGAGGCAAGAGTACTGTCAACCAAGCCTCAGCTGACACTGTACTCACAGTATAGCATCTGTATTGGAAGATGCTCTGCAATATTCTCCAATTTTCTGTGTTCAGTTCTGCTGGAAAGCTTCTTGCTAGAGAGCATAAACACAGGCATTTCTATAAATAGCAATCACTTTCTTTTCAGAGCTGCACTGCAAACAATTTCCTCAGTTAGGTTGCTAGTGAGCTTTCTCTCTGGCAGACTGACACCAGGTAGGGAGCTCCCTGCTAATCTTCGTTCAGATTGACCTTGAGAATTGGAGAGGTCAACCACATGATTTCTTGCCACAGTTAGGTCAGTATCAAGACCGAGATATATCCACGACAGGCATTGACATTAACATAACAGCCAAGAATGCAGCTGTAGATTGACATTACTGTTGCACACTAATTTTGTACTGTTACCGATTCAATTCTGAGTGCAAATGTGGCAACAGGAGCATGAAAAACCTCTCCACTAACACCTCCACTGCAACCTCAGCCTCCATAGTTTCAGCTGCAAATCACACAGCAAGTGCACAGCTTCATCAAACTTTTTCATAATGATGTGTTGAGCCAAATCACATCCCTCAGATCTGGGATGGTGAAGTTAAACAGGGAAATTGTAATGTAGTAATTGAATTGATTGGCTCTGAAGACTTTATTAACTTCATTTTTAGATATTTGTTCTTGTCTATATTTTTAAGTGTTAGAGCTATTGTGCTTCTTTTGTTGCATTATGCAGGGCTGTACTCTGGCAGTGCTGTTGTCTGAATGAAAAGCCAATGAAAATGCAAACAAGCCGATCAAATAATGTCTGAACTGTGTCAGAATATGAAGGTAATTAAAGAATCTCTCTACATTTTCTCTTCAAAAGTGAAACTGCTGCACAGTTCTTTGATCCAATCTAAGAACGATTGTGAATTGTTAATCACAGCACAAGAGCATTTAAAGCTACGCCCAAGCATGAATTCCATATTATGAATAATGCATACTGGAAGGCCTTCATTTGAAAGAAAAAACATCAATGTTTCCCCAAAGCTTACTCACATTCATTATGACACATCTGTGCAACACAACAAATGCCATGACCATCTCCAAGAGACAACTTATTTATCTCCTCTTAACATACAACTACATTATCATTATGGAATCCCCCACTATCAATAGCCTTTGTGTTGTAATTGACCAGAAACTGAATTGGACCAACCACATAAAGTGTGTCTATAAGTGCCTGGGAATGCTGAGACAAGTACCTCATATCCCAACTCCTCACAGTCTGTCCACTATCTATAAGGCATCTGCCATACTCTCCACTTGCCTGGATGGGTGCAGCTCCATCAACACTGAAGAAGCTTGACACTGTCCAGGAAAAAGTGGCTTGTCTACCACCTTCAACATTCATTCCCTCCACCTCTAATGCACACCAACAGCAGAGTGTACTATTCACAAGACACACTGCAGCAACTCACCAAATCTCCTTTGACAGCACTTTCCAAACCCATGACCACTTCCACCTAGAAGGACAAGGGCGGCAGATACATCAGATGATCACCACCTGCAAGTTCCCCTCCAATCATGATTTGGAAATATATCACCATTCCTACAGTGTCGCTGGGTCAAAATCCTGGAATTCTCTCCCTAAGGGTATCATGGGTCTAACTGCAACACATGGACTGCAGTAGTTCAGGAAGGCAGCTCACCACCACCTTCAAGGGTAACTAGAGATTGATAATAAATTCTGGCTTAGCCAGTGATACCTACATTGCATGAACAAATAATAAGGAACAACAAAAAGTGAATTTGAAACATTCAGATATTTTCCAAAATTAAATATGATACATACAGCAAGTGTCTGTTTTAAGTTGCCTAATTTTAAGCCTTTTTGCATTAATAGAGATCAGTTGTGTTTAGCATTGTGAGTTACATTTTAGTCATTTTGACCAGTTTTGACCTTGGGTACATGTGACCTGATCACCAACATAGAGCAGCAGCCTCTGTCGCTCCTTGAGCCTCCCTCCTGCAGCCTTGCCTCCAGTTCATGACCATTCCCTGACCCTCCTGGTTTGCTGCCATCTCTTCATCTCATCATCTCTCCAGCTCACTGCTTGTCCTTTCTAAAGCCCTAATTTATAGCAAGGGTTTATCAAGGGAAGTGACGAGCAGGAGGAGCAGCAAAGGCCATAAACCAGAGAGTTGGCGAAAAGAATGATCTACAGTGATTGCGAGAGCCAACAAGCAGGAGAAGCCATGAGCTGTAGGATCAGCAAGGTGCAGGGTCAGGTAGTGGCAGAGGCCGCAAGCCAGAAGGTTGGCAGTGAGAGGATCAGGAAGCATGGCAAGCAGGTAGTTTGGTGAACAGGACTGGCAGTTAGCAGGAAAGCCAGCAAGTGAGAAGGAAGTAGAAAGTTACCATATTTCTCTTTTTTCAATCTATTTTGTAAGTTATTTCATTCACCATTATAGGAACTTAGCAACGCAAATTATTTCAATTTGCAGAATATATTGTTTCAATATTTTTTCTCTGATGAGAAAGGTCATACTGAGCCTAACTATAGCTTTTACATTGGATTTAATTTAGATGTGGCCATTCAGACCTTCGAACAAGCTATGCCATTCATCACGATCATGGCTGATCATCCAACTCAATAGCCTAATCCTGCTTTCTCCCCATAACCTTTGATCCCATTTGCCCAAGTGCGATATCTAGCTACCTCTTGAATGCATTCAATGTTTTGACATCAAATACTTTCTGTGGTAATGAATCCCACAGGCTCACCACTCTTTGGGTGAAGAAATGTCTCCTTATCTCTGTCCTAAATGGTCTACCCCAAATCCTCAGACTGTGACCCTTGGTTCTGGGCACACCCACCATCAGGGACATCCTCCCTGTGTCTACTCTGCCCAGTCCTGTTAGAATTTTATAAGTGTCTTTAAGATCCCCCTCTCATTTGTCTGAACTTTAGCGAAAACAATCCTAACCTAGTCACTCTCTCCCCATACGTCAGATCCGCCAATCCTAGAATAAGCCTGGTAAACCTTCACTGCACTCCCTCCAGAGCAAGAGCATCCTTCCTCAGAAAAGGAGACCAAAACTGCACACAGTATTCTAGGTCCATTCTAGTCGTTTCCACAATGGCATATAATGAACACGAAATCAATTATTTCAGTAAAAATAAGAACTTATGACTTAGTGGAAAACAGTGTGCCTTGCATGGCATGATGATTGTTCTCTACCAATGAAGTGACATTCACAGAGAGTTAGAAAATTATTCTTTCATTTTTTTCTTTGATTGAAAACACTATTCTATTTACAAATCTATAGAATTAGATAAGTTTACTATTATCTAGCTCTGAAGAAAAGTCATACCAGACTCAAAACATTAACTCTGTTTTCTCTCGACAGATGTTTCTAGACCACCTGAGTTTCTCCGGCAATTTCTGATTTTGTTTCAGACTTCCAGCATCCACAGTTCTTTGTTTTATATTACCATGATCTATCTGGTCAGGCCAGACAAAAAAATGAACCTTCATTTATCCAGGCATCTCAGTCAACTAATTGCATTTGAAGGATCATCACTATTGTTTTGCTGGTAAATGCCGCAACCAATTTGCACATATCAATCTCCCACATACACCCAAAAGGTGAATGATTCATTCATTTATTTTTGGTTGAGAAATGAAGTTTAGCTGGATCATTAGAAGAATCCCCTCCTCCATTTCAGTAAGGATATGGGTGTTATCTTATCTCTACCTGAACAGACGTGACCTTAATTTAACATCTCACCTGAAATAAAGCACCGCAGAATTTCCTTGGCACTGCCTTACAATATGAATCTAGATTAACAGCTTTTGTTGGGCTCCTGGCTCAGGCAGAAGAGTGCTATCATTGAACAAAGGCTGATACTTTGTGTAGCAGTATTATAAATATTTTTGCTAAGATTACATGGGTTTGAGACATTCACACCACGTACTGAGTAACATTAAATTAATCAAAGAGAATGTTACATTCAGGAAAACATCTGGTTGTAATGGATTGAACTTTACAGGGTTAAATACTGACATAAAAGACGCAAGACATCAGAGACAGTGATTATTCTGTCATTAGACCTGTTCTAACCTTGGAAGTGTGAACTGTGAACAACTGTCTAGGCTCAATAATGTAGGCTGTGATTTCAGATCAATCTCTTAGACGTTGGCCTCCATTACTTTCAGAGGTCAAGGAGATATTTTAGAGGTCCTTCTCACTGGAATTTTTCACCTGCAGTGACTGAATTCCCTCATAAGATTAATCAAGTCAGGAAGAGGCCATAATAGTAAAATTAAACCACAGACCAGAGTTTTCTTGATCTCCATTTTCTTACATATTACATTACTTCCACAGAGCACATCAACATTTTCTAATATGTCCCAAGATCAGCAGGATTAAAGGCAATGAGATATGTCTACAAAAGGAGAACATCTGATAAATTAGACCAGTCTAGCCATCACGACTGGGCAGTTCTGATATTGCGGATTTTGAAGAAACAAAACTGTTAAAAGAACACTTCTGCTTTAAGATCTGTAATTTAAATTTTAAAAGCCGGTTACCTTGAGCTTGTTTAAAATCTATTGAATTGTGCTATCCAAGCATCACTCACAAATGAAGACACTTGGAATTTAATTACCCCTGCACAGCATAGTGGGACTATAGTGATTGGAACCAGGTGGATCTTGTTGACTACGAGGTTCTTGATTGGGGTTCTTAACCAATCAGGAAAACCCTGGCTGACTAATATAAACAGGGGATTTGCCCTGTAAAGACTGCTGCTGCACACTGTCTACCCCTTCACCCAGACACCCCTTGCCGTGCCCATTTGTCACGGGGTAGTGGGGATTCCCCAGTGGAGGTCCCTCTACACAGGAGTCCTCTGTCTTTCCCTCAGTGATCTGGAGGGGGGAGGGTGTTGCACACAGCGGTTCCCTGTAACCATGGATTGCTGTGGTTCATGGACTTCCAGCCCAACTGTCTGTTTTGTGGCGCTGTAGAGTCTGTGGACCATGTATATATTGGAGGTGGGCATTTGCACTCCCTTTTCAGTTATCTTCAGAACCTCCTTTTGTGTTTTTGGTTGCACTTCAGCCCCACGTTCCTGATCTTTGGGCACCTGGCGCAGAGGGGAGAGGCCAGGCCAGAGGATCTCCTGGTGGGTCTGCTCCTGGGCCTGGCCAAGCTGGTCATTAATAGGTCCAGGCAGTGGGCCTGAAGGGGGTCATCCTGGCTGACCACCTGCCCCTCTTCCATGGCTACGTTCATGCCCAGGTGTCCCTGGAGAAGGAGCATGCAGTGTGCATCGGTGCTCTCGATGCCCTTCAGGAAAGGTGGGCACCATAGAGTGGGGAGTGCTTTATTTACCCCTCCAATTCCATTATGATTTGACCCCTACCCTCCTCCTCACATGGGCATTGCCCCAAGGGGGCTCTACTTGCTACTTGCTACTCTGCTTTCGTCACATGGATGTTTGTCCTGGTGGTGGACTATTAATAAAGTTATTTACATTTCTGGTGGTTTTTACTGTCTCTCGCACACACAAAATAGAAAATATAACCAGGCAATGAGCATCTCCTCAGTCCTAGAGACTGACTCTGAGCTGGCTGGCCACAGCCAGTGTATTGTGCTCAAGTAACTAAAGGGTAACCCGGCGATGGAAGACCTGCCTCTGGGAGGTTATTTCAGGGACCATTCAAAGGTGTGAGAGGGCAAGATGTGTTATCAGAGGAACAATTTGCTTTGCTTGTGATAAAGACAGGTTGCAATAATCATTCTGTACAGTACTCTCAGGAAGAATTTACAGACATCAGAGATGGTTTTTAGCCGGAAGGGGTAAAAGAAGGAAGGCATACATTAATAACTGAAAGTACGCAGAACTAGTGATGAGCAAGAAACCTCTCTCACCCGCAAATCCTGCTGAAACGCCGAGTCCACCAGTACAGGCAAACACTGACAATTCCAATACATAATCCATCACAGATGCTGAATCTGACTTCAAGTTTCTACCACTTCCCATTAGAAAAATAAACTAGAGGAACTAACAGGTCTGCAACAACTTTAGAAACTTATCGGATGTTCGTCTTTTTAAGTGTCTTGTGTCCTTACCTACTTTTTACTTTTTGCATATGTATTTTAACATAATTACCACTTTTACTTGAATAATTACAGCAGTATTTTTGGAATAAACTAACCTTTATCTTGTTAAGACCAAACTTTGCTGGTTATGTTAAAATTAATAGCCAAAAAGTTAAAAATATCTTCTATGGGCTTTTAAAAATTCGTAGTTCGCTCTGAGACCACACTTGACCTAGGGGGTAACACTAGCTAAACTAGTTAGATAACTGGGCAAGTTTAACACAGTTTTGTCTGTAGTGTTGCAAAGATATATCTCCAACCTCACAAACAGAACAATCAATTATATTCTACTGAATACTACCAAGAATATGGCATTTGTTAGTCTTTGCAAGTTTATTTGTTTTATTCTTCAAAAAAGCTGATGGTAGATAGCTTTGCATTTACTCTCTGTCAATAGCTTTGCTGGGGGCTGTTGATAAGTTCATATATCTAGGCTCCACGATCACCACTAATCTGTCACTTGATACTGAAATCGAATTACACATTGCAAAGCTGCAGCTGTGATGCCCGAGTATGCTGAGTAAGAGAATGTGGTACATCAGCAATCTGGCTGAGAACACCAAACTGCGAATCTACCGCCCCTGCATCCTCAACACACTCCTCTACAGCAATGAGGCCTGAACAACATGTGCTGGGCTTGAGAAAAGGCTGAACAGTTTTCAGTTGCACTATCTCAGGTGTATCCTCAATTTTTCAGCAGGTCCAAGTCCCTGGAGTATGCGAGTTCCATCAGTATACACCCATTGATAAGTCAATGACTTCTGCACTGACTCAGCAATGTTTATTGGATGTGTCACAGCCAAAAATTCAAAGAGTTTTTGTACAGTGAACTGACTACTCAGTCATGACCTCCTAAACATTCATGTTTCTGCTGCAAAAACAACAGCAAGGAAGATGTGATGATAACAGACACTGACAACTGGGACAGAGTTCCTGCCAGCTGTGACATCTGGAGGTTGACTGGAAGACAACTGGAAGATGTAAGGAGAAATGGAAAACTCAAATGGACATGGAGACAACCTGGAGAAAACAGAGGCCAGCAAATTCTGCAACTTCTTAAGCCAGCATCTTCCTTTGTGACATATGCTTCCATGCCGGATTCGTGCTTCTGAGCCACATCAAATTTTGCCTGAGTGCAAACCACTGTCTCTCAACATTGGAAGGCTGGCAATCAGCATTCCTCCCTATATGCTGATGACTACCAACATTGTGAATAGAAGTAGTGAGCTTAGCTCCTTCAAGTACACAGAGTAGGCGATAGTTCAGGTCCAAGATAACAAAGTGTGAAGCTGGATGAACACAGCAGGCCAAGCAGCATCTCAGGAGCACAAAAGCTGACGTTTTGGGCCTAGACCCTTCATCAGAGAGGGGAATGGGGAGAGGGTTCTGGAATAAATAGGGAGAGAGGGGGAGGCGGACTGAAGATGGAGAGAAATGAAGATAGGTGGAGAGGAGAGTATAGGTCGGGAGGTAGGGAGGGGATAGGTCAGTCCAGGGAAGACGGGCAGATCAAGGAGGTGGGATGAGGTTAGTAGGTAGGAAATGGAGGTGCGGCTTGAGGTGGGAGGAAGGGATGGGTGGGAGGAAGAACAGGTTAGGGAGGCAGAGACAGGCTGGGCTGGTTTTGGGATGCAGTGGGGGGAGGGGGGATTTTGAAGCTTGTGAAGTCCGCATTGATACCATTGGACTGCAGGGTTCCCAAGCGGAATATGAGTTGCTGTTCCTGCAACCTTCAGGTGGCATCATTGTGGCACTGGAGGAGGCCCATGATGGACGTGTCGTCTGAGGAATGGGAGGGGGAGTTAAAATGGTTCACGACTGCACCTCCCAGTCGTGAACCATTTTAACTCCCCCTCCCATTCCTCAGACAACATGTCCATCATGGGCCTCCTCCATGCTGCAGGAACAGCAACTCATATTCCGCTTGGGAACCCTGCAGCCCAATGGTATCAATGTGGACTTCACAAGGTTCAAAATCTCCCCTTCCCCCACTGCATCCCAAAACCAGCCCAGTTCTTCCCCTCCCCCCACTGCATCCCAAAACCAGCCCAGCCTGTCCCCGCCTCCCTAACCTGTTCTTCCTCTCACCTATCCCTTTCTCCCACCTCAAGCTGCACCTCCATTTCCTACCTACTAACCTCATCCCACCTCCTTGACCTGTCTGCCTTCCCTGGACTGACCTATCCCCTCCCTACCTCCTCACCTATACTCTCCTCTCTACCTATCTTGTTTTCTCTCCATCTTCGGTCCGCCTCCCCCTCTCTCCCTATTTATTCCAGAACCCTCTCCCCATCCTCCTCTCTGATGAAGGGTCTAGGCCCGAAACGTCAGCTTTTGTGCTCCTGAGATGCTGCTTGGCCTGCTGTGTTCATCCAGCTTCACACTTTGTTATCTTGGATTCTCCAGCATCTGCAGTTCCCATTATCTCTGATAGTTCAGGTCCAGCTTGTTTCTGTACTCCCTCATCTCTTTGGTGATCTGAACTGTCCAGGTGCTTGGAGTTCAACCTAGTAATGAACTAAGTTGAGATCAGGCTCAATGCAGAGTCTTTTGTATTTGAGTGCACTAGATAATACGATTAAAATTAGTCATTGATTGACAGAAAATTGCCAAACTCCAGGAGAAGAAATGCAGATGTGAGAACAGAAATTTTCACACTGTATGCGTACTTCATATTAGGTTTAAATTACTGCAAGCATTTATTTAAATACAGTAAGTATTTATTTAAACCAATAAAAAAATGCTTGTTATGAAACCTAAAGCAAAATTAATGAGAGCAAAGGATACTGAAGAAAATAATGCTAATAAAGAGTGAGAGCTACTCATGACCAGATAGCTTCCATCCCCAGATTGTAAAGGTAATAGGTAAAAAGAGAACAGTGCAGATGTACAAAGTATAATCTTCCAAAGTTCTCCTGATTCAGAAAATTGTGCATATCAATCTATTATTTAAGAAAATTAGCTTAACACCTGTTGTAGATAGAGTACAAGATTCTATCACTAAGGATAGGGGTGACTGAATGTCTTGATATGTTTCAGCTGATCAGAGAACCAGCATAATTTGTAAAGGTTAGATTCTGCCTGATGAACTTGATTAAATGAGGTGTGAGTTTCAGGCCTTGGCATCAAGGCCACATTCGTCCATGTGTGGCATCAAAGAGCTCTAGCAAAACTGGAATCAATGGGTATCGGGTGCAAACGCTCCACCAGTTGGAGTCATGCCTGGCAATAGGAGAATGGGTATAGCTATTGGAGGTCAGTTATTTCAGCTCCAGGGCACCTCCCCAGGACTTCCTCGGGGTAGTGTCCTAGACTCAACTATCTTCAGCTGCTTCAATGACGTTCTCCCTCCATAAGGTCAAAAGTGGGGATGTTTGCTGATGATTACACAATGTCCAGCACAATTAGTGACTCCTCAGATACCGAAGCAGTCCATGTTCAAATGCAACAAGATCTGGACACTGTCCAGGCTTGGGCTGATAAGTGGCAAGTAACCTTCTCGCTACACAAATGCCAGACAATGATCATCACCAATAAGAAACAATCTAACCACCACCCTTTGACATTCAATGGAATTACCATCACTGAATCCCTCACTATCAACGTCCTTGGGATTATCATTGACCAGAAACTCATCTGGACTCACCACATATACACAGTGGCTGCAAGAGTGGGTCAAAGGCTAGGAATACTGCAGCGAGTAATCACCTCCTGACTCCCCAAAACCTGTCAACCGTCTACAAGGCAAAAGTCAGGAATATGATGGAATACTCCCCACTTGCCTGGAATGGGATCAGCTCCAGCAACACGCCAAAAGTTGGACACCATTTAGGACAAAGCAGCCTCCTTGATTTGCACACATCCACAAGCATCCACTCTCTTCACCACTGACACTCAGTAGCAGCAGTGTGTACCATCTACAAGATGGACTACAGAAATTCACCAAACATCCTTAGACAGCTCCTTCCAAACCCACAACCACTTCCATCTAGAAGGACAAGAGTAGCAGTAAATGGGGCCACCACTGCTTGCAAGTTACCCTCCAAGCCACTCAGCATCCTGACTTGGAAATATATCACTGCTCCTTCACCATTGCTGCATCAAAATCTTGCAACTCCCTACCTAGGGAATCTACAGCATGTGGACTGCACCTCACCACCAACTTCTCAAGGACAGCTGTTGACATTCAACAAATGCTGGCCAGTCGGCCAGTGACACCAATGTCCCACGAGTGAATGATGTTTAAAAAAATGTTGGCAGAGGTGACTGAAGTAGTGAACAGAAGGATGTCTACCTTTGTTAATTTTATGGATGTCTGGAAGGCATTTCAAAAAATTCTTCAAAGGATGCCATCAGTTAACATTGAATCTCATGGAATCAAAGAATTGACATGGTTAAGAGACTGGGTGAGTGACAGGAAGCAGACAGCAGGGACACCAAGTAGGTTCTCTAATTGGCAGGAATGTATGGACCCCAAGGATCTGTTTTGGACCCTCAACTAATGACTTAGGGTTTACTGATGACACAAAGATAAACAGCATTATAGGCACTCTATGTGGATGGAATTATAAAAATACAGAGAGATAGCGATAGGTTAAATGAAAGTGCAAATGGACTTAATGTAAGAATACGTTGAGGTTTTGACCCCAAAAGGTATGCAATGTGGGATGGGCAACAAATGCTGGCCTTACCAGCAATGCCAATAACCCATGAATAAAAAAACACAGGATACTTTCTAATTGGTGAAAAAGGGAGGACGAAAAAAACTTGAATGCCATGAAGATAAATAAGGTATAGAAAATAAACAATAAAGATAACAGAAAGCTAGTTTTATATCTAGAGGATTGGAATACAAGTGAGACACAGTCATGCTTCTATAATATGAGATTTGAACACTCAGACAGCCCAAAGATCATGAAGCAGAGATTATTTAGTCTGCTGGCATCAAGTCATTACAAACATGAAAAGAAATTAAGGTTAATCAAGGAACTATTTACAGTATTTACATGGAATGAAGTTTTTTTCACATTGGGTTGTCTGATCTTTTTTCCCCGAGCTCACCTTCCCTCAAAGATGCTCTTCCTTTTCTGGAGAGGGTCCATTCCACTGCTCCAGCGCCCACCTTCATTGTTGCCACTTGCTGCTGAATGTCCTGGCACAACCGCGTAAACTTTCCTGCTCAGAGTCTTCCCTCATTGTTGCCATCTGTTGCTGCTTTAGTTCGACAAAGCCCTTTAAATTACATGTGATTTTCTGTGAACAGTTCTAGGCACCACACATTACAAATGAAAGATTGGCCTTGGAAGAAATGCAACATATATTTATCAGGTGATACCTGGAGTGAAATATTTGGCCACTGAAGTGAGCAGCTCAGGTTGGGAAATTTCCTGACTCACCGGACCCGACTTGGTAAAAGATGCTCCAGATTTTAGGGCCTCAAGCTCTCACTCCTCACAAACCCAAAATCCCACACCCCCATGGCTTCTTCTACTTTCCATGGCAACTCATTGCAAATCATGCCCCCTGACGACTTTGGATGGTCACATATTCGTCATGTCAACTTCATACTAGCTCATATTTCAACTCATAACCCAATCACTTCGTAAGCAGTGTATACACAAACAAAACGTCGTATGACAACAATGCAAGTGTGGAACAGCTGACAGGAAAAAAAATCTATTTGCATACTGTTCCCAGACCTCAAACAGACCATTACAGTGTCAATAATGGAGACTTTTAAATACTTCATACTTCTTAATCTTGTCCAAATAATCATTGAGAGATTGATAAAGGAGATCACAGAAAAGGCAATTTATTATAAACACTTAAAGATGTCAATCAAAGTCAACATTTCACTTCTGTGAGGGTGCAAAGTGTGGAGCTGGATGAACACAGCAGGCCAAACAGCATACTTTGTGCTCCTAAGATGCTGCTTGGCCTGCTGTGTTCATCCAGCTCCACACTTTGTTATCTCGGATTCTCCAGCATCTGCAGCTCCCATTATCTCTATTACTCCTGTGAGGGATAACTTTATCCAAGTCTTCAAGAACTAGTGGGAACATGTAGGATGGATAGGGAGATACTCTTTTCATTGGTTAAGGAATATAGAACTAGGGGTACTGACAAAATATTACAGCCAGACCATTTAGGAGTAAAATTAGGATATATTTCTACATACAAGGGGTAGTAGTAGTTTGGAACCATCTTTTGCAAATAGTAATTTATGCAACAGCAACTGGTTTTATATCAATTGTGCATTTTAACTCAAGAGTTTGATGGACTATTATTTAAGGGTAGTATGGGGATTGGAGCAAAGGCATTGAAATGAAGTCACATCACAGATCAGCCAGTATCTTATGGAATGATGGAATATGCGCAAGACACTAAATGACCTCCTAGCATTCCAAGTTCCATTCAATCTTGGGCTTCAGTTGGTGAATACAAATGCTAAGCCTGGAAATTACACTTTAAATAGACTCTATTAAATGAACAAGCAAAATTATTTAATATGCACATAGGAACAATCTGCATTTGCACACATAATTTCAAGGTTCTATTTTCAATTTAATAACTTAATATTCTTTCCTTCTCCCAATTTCAACAACTTCATAAAACTTGCTCTGAAGCATTCGTAAGTTTGATCAAGTGAAAGCTACATCACCACAAGATGTACTCAATTGTTGTGACCTTGTCATTTGCATTGGGCACGAAATCAGTTCATTGCACTTTGTGTTAGTGTGAGTCTTCTGTTGAATTTCTGGCAGCATGAAAACCATAATATGAGGCAGCTGAAAAGCTCCTCTATTTATGTAAAGAGCTTGGTACTAGAATCATTGTATGTTGGCTGTGAATAATGGCAAAGTATTTCTGAGAAACAAGGTAGGTCATGAGTTTGTGGCATATATGAAAATTTCCCAACTACCTAACAGCACAATTCCATCTGCCTATGCCCCAGGTCAGTGGCCCAGACTGCAGTCTCTCAGTGGCTCTGCGTAGCAGTCTTTTGGCGGTACATGGTGATCTCTCAGTGGCTCTGCGTAGTGGTCTTTCGGTGGTACATGGCAGTCTCTCAGTGGCCCAGACTGCAGTCTCTCAGTGGCTCTGCGTAGCAGTCTTTTGGCGGTACATGGCGGCCTCTCAGTGGCTCTGCGTAGTGGTCTTTTGGCGGAACATGGCGGTCTCTCAGTGGCCCAGCGTAGTGGTCTTTCAGTGGTACATGGCAGTCTCTCAGTGGCCCAGACTGCGGTCTCTCAGTGGCTCTGCGTAGCAGTCTTTTGGCGGGACATGGCGGCCTCTCAGTGGCCCAGCGTAGTGGTCTTTCAGTGGTACATGGCGGTCTGTCAGCTCAGTGTGGGCTTCTGGTCTTGAGGTGATTCCTCCAAGTGTGGTCCCACCATGGCTACGCACTTAAGAAAGACTGTAACATTCGAACTTCCAGGTTTATTTCCTTATTTTCTACTAAAACCTAAGATGGTTTATAATTGTGGCACTGCCACAATGATGCCACCCGAAGGTTGCAGGAACAGCAACTCATATTCCGCCTGGGAACCCTGCAGCCATATGGTATCAATGTGGACTTCACCAGTTTCAAAATCTCCCCTTCCCCCACTGCATCCCTCAACCAGCCCAGTTCATCCCCTCCCCCCACTGCACCACACAACCAGCCCAGCTCTTCCCCCCCACCCACTGCATCCCAAAACCAGTCCAACCTGTCTCTGCCTCCCTAACCGGTTCTTCCTCTCACCCATCCCTTCCTCCCACCCCAAGCCGCACCCCCAGCTACCTACTAACCTCATCCCACCTCCTTGACCTGTCCGTCTTCCCTGGACTGACCTATCCCCTCCCTACCTCCCCACCTACACCCTCTCCACCTATCTTCTTTACTCTCCATCTTCGGTCCGCCTCCCCCTCTCTCCCTATTTATTCCAGTTCCCTCCCCCCATCCCCCTCTCTGATGAAGGGTCTAGGCCCGAAACGTCAGCTTTTGTGCTCCTGAGATGCTGCTTGGCCTGCTGTGTTCATCCAGCCTCACATTTTATTATCTTGGAATCTCCAGCATCTGCAGTTCCCATTATCTATGGTTTATAATGTGTAACCTTTAACTTTATTTTGCATGTTTTACATTGGACTATAATTACTGAAATGTTTAATTTTTAACTTTGTTCTTTCTTTGTACCTGGTTGTTAAGATTCTGTACCTAGGCACTTGTACATAAGATGTCATCTTGTATGGCAACATTATACATTTTTCACCGTACTCCTGTACTTGAGTATGTGTGATAGTAAAACCAAAGCCAAATCAAATCAAATCAAGCATCCACTACAAATAAACTTGATAACAACCGTACCCTGCAAAACAATATTGGCTTATCATTCAATATTCATTGTCAGATGTAATTCAAAGTTTGCACCATGTTACAAATTGTTCTTCATTAAAAACAACAATTCACACATTAACCCCTGTGTTTTAGGTACTTGTTTGTGCTGTGTTATTAGCTATATTTTAATCACAGAGTCAGAAGGTTGTGGGTTC
This sequence comes from Stegostoma tigrinum, assembly GCF_030684315.1. NCBI lineage: Eukaryota > Metazoa > Chordata > Chondrichthyes > Orectolobiformes > Stegostomatidae > Stegostoma > Stegostoma tigrinum. The sequence continues at coordinate 16,407,700 of NC_081404.1, forward strand.
AAGCCCCATTCTAAGACTTGAATAAGCATTCCAAGCTGACACAATTGGAGCAATTGCAGTGTGTCAACGTAGGAAACGCTGTCCTACAGCGAACATTAAATTCTGACATTATCCATTAGTCAGGTGGCTATCAAACATCCTGGTATTTTATTTGCAGAACAGCAGATGCTCTCTCAATGACCTGGCTGAGATTACTTCCTCAATCATTACACTCAACAACAGACAAACTAATTGTTGGATTACTCAGCAATATCAACAAAGTCTGCAGTGAACATTTGAGAGAACAAAAGATGACAAAGAGTATGTTAGCAAGGTTGTTACCAAGCTGTAAAGCCTAAATGATATAATGACACTACAAACTATGAGAGTGAAATTCCAGTGGGAGACAAATGTTATTTCAAAATTGAGAATAGTGTTGCAGTTCTGTACTCTGAAAGCCACCTTTTATATTTTGGTGAGGTTTCTGGTGGGAAGGGATGTAAGCATTAGGAGGTAAAAAGTTTCTCAATCATCCAGGTTCAATGTCAAATATGTTCAAATCAGATTTTTCACTGTGAGATGCCACTATTCAGTTGTAACTTTGGGGGGAGATTTTCTTGGTATCAATGAACAACAAAGAGGAACACAGATGGAATTAAGGCCAATGGAAAGCAGAGAGATCACTGGAATGCATCACAGGTACTAGGATATATCTTCATCCTGGATGATGATATGTTAATTTGATTTTGATAAGTTTTGTTCTGGTTCTCTAAGTTTCCAAAAAAAGCAGATTAGCTGAAATAGTGAGTACTTTTTATTCTCTGGCCTCTGGAAAGGAAATAAACTGCGGAATTGTTTCTTGAAAACTGTTCATGTTTCTTGTTGAAGCCTTGATAAGGTCAGTGATCTTCTCTGGCAGTGTATCTATTAAACACACATGCTGAGACAATTGTTACAATCACCCCATGGATGGTAATAGGTTACTGGAGATCTGGCGCTCAACTTACTGACTGCCATCAACCTCCAGTTGTGTTGGTAGCTTTAAACTGATTGAAGGATCCAATGCACTGCTTAGATCTAGGTTTCGTTTTCCCTCATGGGAAACAGGCAATCTTGAGGTTTAGATGCATTTGCTGAAGTAGGATTAAGTCAGAAAGAGCAATTACTGCTGGCATTCCATAACTGCCACTCAGCCCTAGTAATTCACAACAATGTCAAACTGTGAGATAATGGTATTTGTCCACTAATATTTCCAGCTGTTATACCATGATGGCAATTTGATTGTAAAATGATTTCATAGGCACTGAGTCTGGTGACTGAAATACAAACCAAAACTTGGAGAGAGGAAGATGAAAAGGGGAGACAGAGGCAAGGGGTAATTTTCATTTTACTTATGCTTACTTCTGTCCAATCCTCAAAAGGACATATCAATTGAATTTTGAAGCCTCTTAATTATCTCAATCACTAAGCATTTTGCTGCTACTATCTGTAAAACAAGAAAATTGGATGACTTGTATTGATATAGCATCTTTCGCTACCTTCAAACATCCCACCATGCCTTAGTCAATTCATTATTTTCTGAATATAAACACTGTTCACAGAATAATAGAAGTGTACAGGACAGAAGGTGGCCATTTCGCCCATCATATTTGTGCTGATTAGAAAAGAGCTATGCAGCATAATCCCATTTTTCAGCTTTTACTGCACAGCAATGTGGATTATGGCACTTCAAGTATGAACCCAAGTGCACATTAAAGATCATGTGGATTTTTGTATCTGCCATTCTCTTCAGCAGTGAATTCCAGACCCTCACTAAGCTCTGGAGAAAGCATATCTCCCTAACGCTTTAGTTACCATATGGAAAACAGATTTCAACTTTTACCATAGGGGAGGGAAGAGGAGGTGTGTGTGTGTGTGTGTGAGAGAGAGAGAGACAGTGTGAGAGAGAGAAGACACAAGATTTCTTGCCTTATTCTAACTTGATTTTTCTCAAAGGTGAAAAAAGAAGCCTGTATAAGGTGAACTAGATATGAGCAGCATCTGAAAACAAGAAGTTCATGGGGAGGAGGTGATGACCTAGTAGTATTATCACTGGACTGTTAAACCAAGATCTAGATAACAATCTGGGGACCTAGGTTTGAATCCTGCCGTGGCAGATGGTGGAATTTGAATTCAATAAATATCTAGAATTAAGAATCTAGGAGTAACAGGAATACAGAGTACTCAGCTAATGGTGAGATTCTTGGTAGTGTGGATGAGCAGAGAGATCTCAGTGTCCATGTACATAGATCCCTGAAAGTTGCCACCCAGGTTGACAGGGTTGTTAAGAAGGCATATGGTGTGTTAGGTTTTATTGGTAGAGGGATTGAGTTTTGGAGTCATGAGATCATGTTGCAGCTGTACAAAACTCTGGTACGGCCACACTAGGAGTATTGCATATAGTTCTGGTCGCCACATTATCGGAAGGATGTGGAAGCATTGGAAAGGGTGCAGAGGAGATTTACCAGAATGTTGCCTGATATGGAGGGAAGGTCTTATGCGGAAAGTCTGAGGGGCTTGAGGCTGTTTTTGTTAGAGAGAAGAAGGTTAAGAGGCGACTTAATAGAGACATACAAGATGATCAGAGGATTAGATAGGGTGGACAGTGAGAGCCTTTTTCCTAGGATGGTGACGGTGAGCACGAGGGGACATAGCTTTAAATTGAGGGGTTACAGATATAGGACAGATGTCAGAGGTAGGTTCTTTACTCAGAGTAGTATGGGCGTGGAATACCCTGCCTGCAACAGTAGTAGACTCGCCAACTTTAAGGGCATTTAAATGGTCATGGGATAAAGATATGGATAATAATGGAATAGTGTAGGTTAGATACGGTTCTGATTAGTTTCACAGGTCGGCGCAACATCGAGGACCAAAGGGCCTATTCTGCACTGTAATGTTCTATTTTCTATGTTCTAGTTGTCAGGAAAACCCTGTCTGGTTCACTAATGCCCCTTAGGGAAGGAAACTGCCATCCTTACCTGGCCTGGACTACATGTGACTCCAGACCCACAGCAATGTGGCTGACTCTTAACAGCCCCCTGGGCAATTAGAGATAGGCAATGACTGCTGCCTAGCAGTGACATTCTCATATCATGAATGAATAAAAGGAGCTGTAGAGAAAGCAAAAGAAAGAGAAATAGAGCAAGATAGTGACTGAGAGTTAAGGTTCAAGAGAGATTAGGAAGTATAGCATTTACATTTGTATAATATCTTCCATGGCCTTAGTCAAATAGTAATTACTTTTGAAGTTCTATGAAATGCTTTGAAATTTTACCCAAGCCTTAATTGAGGAATAAACTCTAAGCTAGAAGCTCAAGGTTCAAGTCCTACTTCAAGACTTGATGGTCAAGAAAGGTGTGTGTTTGTAATGTGGGCAAACAGTTGGATTAAAAACCTGCAAATCCTTCCAACAAGACCAACGGCAGGCAGTAAGGGTGGGAGAGACACCTGGTCAGTTACGCTTCATGCAGAGTGATGTCTCTCAAACTACAGCCTCATCTGACAGGCTAGTGACATACTACAGGAAAAGCAAGCAATGGATGCTGACACAATCACATGCTTTGCCTGCCTCATATGCCAGTAGGTGTGAGAGCAGAATGAAGACCTTGTTTCCATATGAGGTCAGAAATTGCATCTGTGTGACATTGTAAACATTCAATATGCATTGGCAGATCACTGGCGCCAGACTAGGGTATTAAAGAAATTGTGAAACATCCAGATCCTCCAATCTGCCAGCATCACCCATCTATTCTCTTCTGTCCATCTCTTCTCTCCCTTTTTCCAGTTGTCTCTTCAATCCTTCGCTATTCGCCTTTGTTTTCTCCTCCCACCCCAAAAATCATTCTCTGGATTTCATCTGCAATCCAATCCTCTCCAAACACCTCTCCATCCATATCTTCTCTCACTTTTCTCCATCTTCCCATTTCCAACTTCTTCTCTCTCCTCCCATATCTCAGCATAGTTCAGCCTCCTCTAATGATCCATTCCACCATCCCTTTTTTCTCCTATTATACTGCCCCATTTTTCTACTTTTCCTTTCACCCCACCCTCTTTTCCTCTATCCCTTTCATCTTTGACCACGCTCAATAGTAACTTGCATTTGTCATATCAAAGAAAACCGTAAGTGGTTTGCAAAACTGTAGATTTTCTTTCAAGCACAGGGCCAAAGATGTTGGGTGATGTTAGGAAAGGTGAACAAAAGTGAAGCTGAGACAACTGAAGGTGTGGCCCAGTGGATAGGAGAGCAGTGAGGCGGGGTAAGAATGCAAAGAAAGCCAGGGTCAGAGGAATTGAGTATTCTGGAAGAAAGAACAATTTTGGGCTGCTAGAGATTATTGAGAGAGTGAAAAGTGGGGCAATGAAGAGATTTAAAACAAAGATGAGAATTATTAATGTGTGGTATTTGGGACAACGGGTGCAGATGCAAGGACAATGATAACAAGTGAATGGGACGAGTTAGAACAATCTTTGATCCACCTTTCTTTCTATTCTGCCGCCTTCCTCCCTAACTCTATTTTTCCTTTTCTACCTTCTTATCCAGGATGAGATGGCTCAGTATTTGTACCACTTGAAGCAGAAAGTCAGAGCCCATTCTGGAGTTGCAAGCACATTATCCAGGCTCACAGTCTAGTGTTTACAGAGGGATTACTGCACAGTCTGAGGCAAATAAGATATTAAAACAGCTACCTTCTCAGTTGGTTGTAAATAAAATTCACGGCAAGTTATGAAATAGGACACAATGCTTTCCAGCCTCTAGCTCAGAAACAGGACAGTGCTATGAGATCCCCCTATAATATGGGAAAAGTACCTGTTTAAATTTGCTTATGCGTTCTTTTCAATATCAACAGTGCACGAGCTACACATTTTCAGCCTTTGACACCTTATATTTTCGGAAAATTCATCATTTCTACCCTATCCTAAATTACATCTTGTCTGCTACAAAACTGTTTCAGCTTCAAATGCCAGACTGGGGTTTTCAACATGACCTGCAGTTTATCCTAAACATTGCAATAAAATAGAAATTAAACTTTAAAATGATTGTCAATTTCTACATTACCACCAGTGTAGGAAATAAAAATGACAGTTTCCTCTAGAAGAAAGTGATTGTTAAAAGACCTGGAAAAATGCCACTGAATATATGTCAATTGCGTCTGTCTGTACATATATATTTATATAGTTTAAGTTGTCAACTAGAAATGAAACTTTAACTAACAGACTTTTTTTCTTTATTTTGGCAAAAAGATGCATTAAAACTGGGTTGTTGGCATTTTAGATTTTATTCAGTGTCAAGAAGGAGAAACCAATGGGGAGGTCTATGACAATAGCATTCATGCTTTAAATTGATATACTGATGCTAATTCTGCCAAGTATTTATCAAAAGGACATAATCTGGGCTAAATATTTATTGGTTATTTCATGTTAAAGAAGCCTATCAAAATATTGGATATTTGTAACTTAATAACACACTCCATTTGGATACGAAGAAGAAAAATATTGTTTTCTCTGAGCGAAATTAATGCAAGATGACACTTTATTGTAAATACACAGTGACAAACTTTCACCTGGAAGCAGTACATTAAGGAAAATATGTAATTTCTTTACAATGTCTGTGAAATCTGTAATTTTTTAAAAGAATGTTTGAAAGTTAATGATTAATGTAAACTATTAAAAGTAAGAGAGCAATTGCAATAATAAGAACACTGGTCCATCTGACATGTAACCCTGGAAGCACAAGTATTTAGAGGAAACTAAGATGTGTGCTTGGCAGTTAGAAAAAAATGAATGCTCCAAGCAGAAAGGTGGAGGATAAAGGCAATCGGTGATTGGATACAGACAGAGGCTAAAAGAGGATCACTGGGAATTCTTGCAAGTAGAAGAAGCAAATCACTCTCAGGAAGAGGTAATTTTTTTCTGTTTGGCAGCAAAGGAGACAGGAGCTCTACGCCGTACCACGTGAGCTGACAAAAAAGATCTAAAACCCGGAAAGCTATGTGGATAGCTTAGGTGATGCTCAAAACCTGGGTGTTTTTCGAGAACCAGGGTGTTTGAAATAACTGTGCAGAGACCAGTATCCTGTCACCAGGTCACCCTTTGCTCACAAGTACAGAGTACATGGACTCTGAACAGCCAGCTCAGAGCCAGTTCCTTGTGAGGAGACTCTCTGAATCTCCTGTTTATGTCTGTCAGACAGGGCTCCCCAATTGACCCAGGTTATCAACCCCAGTCATGGAACTCATACTCAATGAGGTCCATCTGGCACTCGTGCCAATGACTGCATCCCTCCTCCCAATTCCGGGGATATAGGCCTTTTCTTTATCTTGTAGCTCCTCCTGCAATGTTTTTGTCTCAGGTCTGGTTCCTCTGACGTGGACATGGGCAGCGTATACCAGATTGTAGCCTGCTTCTTGCACCAGGAACATCTGAGGAGAAATTCCTCCTCTTCAGTGGCAACAGTATCATGACCGCATCTATCCTGGACGCTTGAGGTTTCCTCCATGCTAGATGGAGGGGGAGAACCCTTGGTTTCTGACAGGTCTTCTGGCTGTTCTGTTTCGCTCCTGCCCTATTTGCAAGGTAACAGCTTTCAAGCGATCCACATGTTTGTTCAGGACTGACTCACTTACCTAAACTTTGTATGTCACTGGACCTAACCTCATGTTGACCTCGCCTCATACCCCTGAAAGATCATTTCCGTGGTTTTAACACCAAGCTTTGTTCCCCTGAAGTAAATTAGAGGTGTCTTGTGCCCAGCAATAGTGTTCCTGTTATCGCTTCACCCTCTCCCACCACCAGTTCCACGAATATCAAGTTTAATCTGATGCAAGCCTTGTCCCCATCAGCAATTCTGCGGAAGCTATCCCTGTAATTGCATGACAGGTGGTCCCATAAACAAACAAGAACTGGACAATTCAGTATCAAGTGAAGCTGGAGGCTGTTCAAAACGTTCGTACTGCTCTTTCTACCAGACCATTGGATGATGGATGATATGGAGCTATCCTTACATGTCAAATACCATTCAACTTTAGGAAATACTCAAAGTCCTTGCTGGTAAATGGTAACCCATTACCTGTGGCCAACACTTCCATGTATGCCAAAAGATGCATGCAATTTTTCTATTGTTGTCCCCATGTTTGCCAAATGAACTCTATGCATATCCAACCACTTTGAATGGACATTCACAATGACCAAGAACATTCAGCCCATGAAAAGACCAGCTTAAATCGACATGTAACCAGGGTTTACCTGGACATTCCCACAAATGTGGGAGAGCTGCTGGTGGTAGGTTTTGTCCTTGTTTGCACTCTGGGCACTACCCTACCACTGGAGTCATGTTGGCATCCAATCCTGGCCACCAGACATAACTTCTTCATTTTGGAAACCCCTGGATGATGCTAGTTGAATTCAGCTAGTATCTGGCACTGACCTTTGCTCGGGAAAATCACCCTTGCTCCCCATAATAGTATGCCATTCTCTATTATGATCTAGGCTCACCGGGGCGAGAAAGGTTTCAATCCTGTTTGTGATGACTCTTCGGTTTCCTCCATTACCACCAGTTATTTCAGTTTTGCTAGGATAGGATCTTTTTGCGTCTATAGTCAGATATTACCCGTGGTGACTGGAAGGTGTCCAGAAAGTTTAAAACCAGAACAGACTTTTCTAGTGGCGGTACAACCGGTGGTGCATCTGCCAGATGAAGGTAGTTCAAGGCATCTGCATTTGCCACCTGGCCCCCTGGATGGTGTTTCAAATTGTAATTGTATACAATGAGAATAAGCACCCACCACTGAATTTGACCTGAAGCTATGGGCAGCATGGCCTTGTCCTCTTTAAGTAGCCCTAACAGGGGTTTGAAGTCCATTACTATTACAAATTTACATCCATAATGGTACCGGTGGAACTTCCTCACATCCAAAGATGACCACCAAACCTTCCTCCTCTATCTGGAGATATTTGGGTTCGGCTTCAGCCAAAGTCCAGGAAGCATATGCTATTGGGTGTTCCTCTCCATTAGGCCAACTGATGAGCCAAAACTACCCCAAAACCATACACAGGATGTCACATGTCAGCACCACTTCTCACTTGGGATCATAGATAATAAAGTGTGAAGCTGGAGGAACACAGCAGGCCAAGCAGCATCTCAGGAGAGCAGAAGCTGACATTTTGGGCCTAGACCCTTCATGAGATGATGAAGGGTCTAGGCCCGAAACGTCAGCTTTTGCGATCCTGAGATGCTGCTTGGCTTGCTGTGTTTATCCAGCTCCACACTTTGTTATCTTGGGTTCTCCAGCATCTGCAGTTCCCATTATCTCTGATACAATTTTAACCTCACTGCGAAGCCTCTTCCAGGGATGCCTAACCTGAAGAAGTTACCCTCCTCCCTCCGGACCAACCTCAGGGAATCTCTCTCCCACTGCAACTCTCTTGCAATCTCTTAAGCCTTGAAACTGCTCAACCATGTCCTGAAGCAAACCAGGTAATAGCTCTCTGATGAAGGGTCTAGGCCTGAAATGTCAGCTTTTGCGTTCCTGAGATGCTGCTTGGCCTGCTGTGTTCATTCAGCTTCACACTTTATTATCTTGGATTCTCCAGCATCTGCAGTTCCCATTATCACTTGGGATCCTAGTGGGCCAGCACCTTAGATGACAATAACAGCCTTTTCACTTCCCTCAAGGCTACTTCTTGGCTATGTGGCCATTTCCAAGGCTGACCCTTTTTCAATAGCATGTGTAAGGGTCCCAAGCTGGAGGCCAGGTTATGTATGAATTTCCCGTATTAATTCACCAACCCAAGGAAAGACCTAAGCCCCAGTACAGATGTCAGAGCCAGGGCACTTTTGATCGCCCTCACTTTATCTTCCAACAGGTGTAACCTGGTTTTGTTGACTCTGTAGCCCAGATAGGTCACTTCGACTGCCTGGAACATACATTTTTCCTTTCTAAGGAGTAGACATGCCTGGGAGAAACGTTTAAAGGACTATGTCTAAATTCTCCAAGTGCTCTTTATTGGTCTTCCCAGTTATTAGCATGTCATCTAGACAAACGGCAACCTGGGGTAAACATCTGCTCCATCATCCGCTAAAAACCTGTACAGACTGATGATACCCCAAATAGAAGTCTCATATCGATAGAGATCCTTATGGATATTAATTGTAGCATACTTCTGAGAATCCTCATCTAACCACAATTTCAAGTACACGTGGCTCATGTCCAGCTTCATGAAGGATAGTGGTCCCCACCTCCCACTGCCAATTTTGCATAGAAGTCCTCTATGTGAGGGATTGGGTACTCATCCAGCTGTGAGAATAGGTTTACAATTTGCTTAAAATCCCCACAAAGATGAACCAAGCCATCAGGCTTCACAATCGGTACAACCAGTGGCTGCCCATTCTGCAAATTGCACTGGTTTGATGATTCCTTCGTTTTCCAGCCTCCTGATTTCTGCCTCTATTTTTGCACTTCAGGCAAATGATACTGGGTGGGCCTTGCAGAATTGTGGAATTGCTTCCTGGTCAACATGTAAGGTGGCCGTGGCTCTTTTGATAGTCCCTGCCATTCCTGAAAAGTCTCCGGGTATCTAATTCGGACTTCACTCAGGCAGGCATTTTCTAATTGAAAAGTTTGAGCCAATCAAAGTGAATTTTTCTCAACCAATTCCACCCCAATGGGCTTGGGCCCGAGACTCTTACTACCATCAGTGCAACTGCACCAACTGCTTCTCATAGGATACCAGGACCTAGGTCGTGCCCTTAATCAGCAAATACAGCAGTTCCAAAAATGCAGTGGGTCCGCAAGCGGTCAGAAGGATTACCCATTGGGGCAGATAAAAGCACTGTCATTTACCCAGAAAAAAATACCGCATTCTTTCCACATCCTGGGCACAGTCTTCGAAGGCAAAATCGAATGAGTCAAGCTTCCCAAATAAAGGCATAATGCCTGAAATGCTTACCACAATTCAAAGACAACTGTTGCAAGTGAATTTCCTTCAGCAACAAATTGTTTTCTCCCGACACCACTAAAATAACTGCACAGAGGGCGGTATGGCATCACTGAGTCATCCTTTATTTACGTGTGGACAATACATGGGCAATGACCAGATTGCTCAGAACCAGTCCCTAGAGAGAGGAGGCTCTCCTGTTTATATCTGCCAGCCAGTACTCCCTGATTGGCCCAGATTAACACTAATCAGGGATCTCATACTTGATGAAATCTACCTGGCCCTCATCCCAATGAGTACAGTGTTATTGGTTACTTGGTTGAAAAGGAACTCCGGAAAGTTTCACCATTAGGAGTGTTATGATCTGAGAGACACAGGGAGAGAGAGAGAGGGGGCGTTTGTATAGGTTTGTCTTATTATAATAATTAAAGCTATGAAACTCAAAAGGTGAAAGTTACAGACGTATAGGATTCCTGACATAACCTGCGTGAATAAAGAACAGCATTATGCAGAACTGTGTAGCTATGTAGAGCCTTACTTATGTGGAGAGGCACAAATGCTTATGCTTCTATTAAATGTATTTTTGTTGTAGCAACCATTTAGAGTGAGAGAGCTAATTTTTTTCATTTGAAGCATCATTTGCCTGTTACTTCATCTTTTAATTTACATTGATTCAGATTAATGTTAAAGTAAATGCAACAATAAAAAAAGTGAAAACTTTCAGTAATTTTGTCTTCGGAGGTCATTTGGTAAATTTCGCTTGCAGTTCCCCCAAAGGGATTGTAACAATAATTATAACCAAAATAAATCACATCTGTGTTCAACATCTGTTTCGCAATACTTTATTCATTATTGCTTTTGCCATGGATCCACATAATTCGGTACTAGTGTTTTTGGAATGTAAATTTAATGCATTTCGCAAAGAAGTTATTCCAGTTATTAAAATGAGTAGCACTAGGAAGAATTGGAGACTTTCCAGTCTGTTACACGAGACCAGGCAATGAGAGCTTGTCACATTTCACTGTGCATTACAGCCAACCTAAGGCCACAAATGTTTGCTCAAAGTAAAACTATGCAGTTGTAACACAAAAGTGGTATTCTCCACTAACATGATGCTGGCATTAAATCAAAAAGACCTTTTGCCTACACATAGATGAATAATATGGTACATGAATTTCAGTGGTAGTGCAATTGCAGGTATATAGGTAATTCGTCCCAATAAATGGTGGATCGTATCAAACAACACATCCCTTTGGATAAATAAAAACTGAAAGAATTGTGGATGCTGTAAATCAGGAACAAAAATAAAGTTGCTGGAAAAGCTCAGCAGGTCTGGTAGCATCTGTGAAGGTAAAAACAGAGTTAACGTTTCAGGTCTGGTGACTCTTCCTCAGAACATCCCTTTGGCTGTTCACAATGTGTAGAATATTGAGCATACTCATGCTTCCAAAACTTAGAACACTGGGGTGATGACAGTTTTGTCAAGTTTCACAGAGGTTTCTCTCTGCGAAGCCTAGTGAGATCTCCAGCCTTATCTTAACAAGCCTCTGCCTAACTTGTCCCTATGATGTCCCTCACACCTGACCTGATTCTAGCCCCACCTTATTACTCGGCATTCCCCAAACAACTTGTCACTCAGCAGGTATCCACCAAAAGCCTGGCATCCCTGGGGCACACACCATCTTTAAAAAGGCCACAATGCACACGGACAAGCATTGGCAATCACATATTTCCCATCGTCGGCAGCTTAATGGCACAGTAGCTACAACACAATGCTACCCATGCACATAGCTGGCATGGCTGACACTCCATTGCACATACAACTCCATTCTCTCACCCTTTTCACGAATTAACCAACATACTACACAGTTTACTTGTCCTTAGCTACATCCTATTTAAACACCCTAACACCGCCACCCTATCCTCAGTGTCCACTGCAGATCCACAGCTTGTCATTGTCCAAAGAGGGAAACATCATACAACCAACCAAATACAAACATAAGATTTTATGTATATCTAGTAGAAGGGAACACAAGGCCAAAGTTCATCCAAAATGCAAACTAAATACTAGTATAATGATTAACAAATATTCTACAGTCCACCATGAACTGCTGCACCCAATTCACATCTACTGGAACCAAGTGTCAATCAGGTCCCATCATGACTTGCAGTTGAGCTCTGTTAATTACAAGGGGAGATTCCTCTTCCTCAATGTCCCCATCCTTCTCTGAAGAGTACTACAGTTCCTCTAGCTCCTCCGTATCTATTACAACACCACATGCAATTATGCAGATGGAAATACACCAGGATGATGTGGCAATCTCTGTCATGACTACACCTAAGGACATGTTTAGAGGTAGCACGGAAAGGGAACATTGGCCCCTTCAATCAGGACTGGATTCAAGCCCAGAGCTCAGATTTCAGGCTCATGTTTAACACTCTATACCATCCTTGTACATTTTTATGCAAACATTCATTCAAACTCTTATTTGCAATCCTTTGTCATATTAGGTTTGGTTATTGCAGTCAAAAGGAAATTTAATACACTGAAGATAATTAAATGAAAAGTAATTCTATTTCACCAATAATGGCTTTGGTTGGTGCTCTACTGAAATTTTCAATTTTTTTTATCTTTCTAAAGGCCAAATCCTACATCAGTATCACTTACTTACAGCTGTCCCAGTTACTTTATTCTTGCTGGTGTCCGACAACATGAGTGTTGGCCTTTCACCTTGGTACTGAGTTCCAATGTTACATCTATAATCTTAAAAATCAACAGGACTTTCCAAATGCATCCACTGCCTCAAAAGACAAGGTGGAAGGGAACATGGAATTGTGCTCACCTCAAGATTCCCTTCTCCATCATACACCATCCTGGCTTGGAAATATATGGCCAATCCTTCACTGTCACTGGGTCAAAACCCTGAAACACAGGGTTTGGTGTTGGGTCCTTTGCCGTTTGTTACTTAGATTAATGATTGAGACATAAATGTAGGAGGTATGATCAGTAATTTCATAGATGCAACGAAAATTGGTGGTGTGGTCATAAAGTGCTTAATATACAATGAATTACTGTACTTGAAATACAGTGACTTGTCACATAGGCAAACATGCACATTTTGCGTAACAACAATTCAAGAGGCAATGAGAGAAACTACCAAGTCATTGTTTTGGTGGTTTTGGAAGTACAGAGGAACGCAAACAAAACAGAAATTGCTGAAGAAACTCAGCAGGTCTGGCAGCATCTGTAGAGAGAAAAATAGGGTTAATGTTTTGAGTCCAGTGACCCTTCTTCAGAACTGGATCAGAGGAACCTTGGTGTCATGGTGATACTAGTTTTCAATTTCAGATTTATTCCATCGAATTTAAGGTCCACAAGCTTCTGTGGTGGGATTTGATCTTGGTCCCCAAAACAAGAACCTGGGCTTCAGGATTGCCCCTCCAGTTACATTAGCACTGCATCAACTACCCAAAAGGTTTAAAAATCATGCACCAGTAAGTTATTGTTGTGTTGCAATTGTGGCAAAATATAATTCTCTGGCCATTATCAGTTGGGTCAGTTGATGCTAATTGAGTCAGTAGTTTGTAACTTGTAGCTCGTGGTTCCATTCCATGGCTTAAGCAGATGCTCTAGGCTGACACTGCAGAACTGAGGAAGTGTGCATTGTTAGGGTTGTTAGAGGTGTCATTGACAAATAGATCATATCGGAAGGAGGAATAAATATTTTGAGTGTATATACACACACACACACACACACACACACACACACACACACACTAAATTGCCCACAGTGTCCAGGGATATATTAGGTTGGTGGATTGGCCATGAGAGATGCAGGGTTATAGGATGGGATGCTCTTCAGAGGGTTGGTGTAGACTCAAATGGCCAATTCCTCACTGTGGGGATTCTATGATTTCCTCAAGCCCTTCATTATACATGTTTGTCTACTTGACAATCACTGTAATTCACATAATCCGTTGCACATGAAACTGTTTCATGACATTTCTGAAAGATGTGAAAGGAGGCTTTATAAATGGTTTGCTTTACTTTGTTTACATTTTTCAAACTGTTATTAGGGTTGATAAAAGTTGGTATGTTATTATAGCAAGAAATATATTTTGCTCAGGGAATGTTAACATATCTGTCACCAGGTGGTGAAGACTAAATTGCACAGTGACATTACAAGTCAAGAAGGTGAAACTCAAATAGTTGACATTGTGATCTGAACTCGATCAAGTTTCTTTTATCAACATCAGCAAAAGTATATTATCTGCTCATGTATCTCTTTGCTACATGTGGACATTACCAGCAACACGGCTTCCACATCTACCTAACAGTCCAAGACAAAACAGGGTTGTCCTCAAAATATGCCGTGATTTGTGACCAACCAAAATACAGAAAGCTGATTCAAGAAATCACCGAAAACATCAAGCAATTTCGTCAGGAATGTACAGAGGGGAAGTTGAGGTGTCAGAGAGAATGCACAAAACTCCAAACAAACTATATACATGACCCTTCCAGCCCACCTGTCCTGCATGTGACAGACTCTGCAGATCACGGACTGGACTCATCAACCATCTCAGAACCTATCGAATCGGAGTAGAAACAAGTCATCCTCGATCCTGAGGTAGAATGAAGAAGGCACAAGTCATTACACTTGACAGTAATTCATCACGTAAAACAATTTGAAACATTTCACCATGACAAGGCTTTATCTAAATGCAATAGTTTCTTACAGAAATCAGCTTGATAGAATTTCATTTATTGTGTGATGGATTTAATGTCTGCCAAAATAGTACAAAGGGAAAACTAAATAAAAAACAAAGAAACATGACGCAAGTTTTAGAAAGTCTGAGAGAATTTCTAACCAAAGTATTGGAGTATTGCTTATACTTTTTCAATGTTGGAGGTACACATCCCTTAAGATGATGTTCTTAATTATACAATGAATAGTGCTGATTCAAAGATGATGCATGATACTTTTCAAGCAAGTTGATACATTTCACAGAAACACAGAATTTTGCAAGATTAAGCTAGAATGCATGACTGCCAAATGACTAAATTCAATAAATGGAGGTTGCTGTCTGCTTGTCTTCAGTAAACAGAAAAAAATCTCTGCAATGTCGTAAAACTACAAGTCATTAGCAAACAAAAGGATTTTTTTTAAAAAAACAGGTTTGAATTGCAATGTTATATTCATGTCTATTTAGCTGCAGAATAGATTTTGATAAACAAAGCTAATTCAGAGAAAGCACACTCTTAAGTTCCTAATCAAGAATATTTGAACAATGCAGAATCCAGTAGCAAAAGATTGCTTCACTTTGTATCCTACATTGCTATAGCCTTTTGCACTGTTGCAGTTGGCAATTATCACAGCGTTATGAATTCACTATCTTCTACTGTTGAGATATAAACCTATATCAATCAAGAAAGACTCAAGGTTCATCTTGAACTTGTGCTGATTTCAACTGTTACATTGTTACAATTGGTCTCAACAGAATCCCTACACTATGGTAGCAGGCCATTGAGTCCACACTGATCCTCTGAAGAGCATTCCACCCAGATCCACACCTACATCTTATCCTCGTAACCCTGTATTTCCCATGGCTAATCTGCACATTTCTCGACATTACAGGCAATTCAGCATAGCTTGTCCATCTTTGTACTGTGGGAGGAAACTGGAGCACCCCATACAGACACAGGTAGAACGTGCAAACTCCATACAGACAGTTGCCTGAGGTGGAATTGAATCTGGGTCCCCGGCACTGTGAGACAACAGTGCTAGCCACTGAGCCACTATGCCGCTCCCTGAACTGTGGAGGCCATTAAAAAATACTTGAAGATTTTCTTAGGGTGCGTCACAGTTGAAGGGAAGGGAATCTGGGGGTCTAGTAGCATTGAAGGGAATAGCTACCTGCAATGGCACTACAGGAAAAGATGACTCTTGAATGCACTAAATAGGGGAGGTGTGAGCAAGAAAGAGATCTTATAGGATAACAACACTGAGTAGCATCCTACTTCAGCAACACCGAGAAGCCACCAAAGTAAAGGATATCCAAAAATAAAGATCCTTGAGAAACTCTGGACACAACAGTTCAGGAAGTTGGAGATGTTCTGGCTATGACTGAATAGGTAAAGGGCAGTCACACACAGCTGAATAACAGAGGTGAAGCATTAAAGACATGTCTCACCATATCAAAGGCTGCAGAGAGGTCAGTAAATTATAATGGACCACACTTTCACTTGTAGCTTTGATTGAGACTGTTTTAGTGCTCTGGAATTCCTTGCCTAATGCACTATACCTATCTTGCTTCCTTTAAAACACTCCTTAAATCTTGCCTCCTTGACCAAGCTTTCTGGTCATATAAAATGATTTAGCATATGAGGTGGTTATCTGGGTCAATATATTGAATTTGACTGTTAGTCTGGATCTCTGATTAATGTCAGGTCACCTTACGATTAATTCACATATGTTACAGATCTTCACACAGCGGGTGGTGGGCGCCTGGAACGCGTTGCCAGCGGAGGTGGTAGACTCAGACACGTTAGCGTCTTTAAAAGATATATTTGGACAGGTACATGGATGGGCAGGGAGCAAATGGACACAGACCGTTAGAAAATAGATGACAGGTTAGACAGAGGATCTTGATCAGCGCAGGCTTGGAGGGCCGAAGGGCCTGTTCCTGTGCTGTAATTTTCTTTGTTTCTTTGTTAGTAGATCAAGGATTTGGACTTCTGTTCTCCTTTCACCAGCAAGGGAAATAAAGTAAGGAAGAGAATGTGCAGCGAGGAAAGGCCATTGTCTAGGGTCTTTCTGTCATGGTACAAGGAGGATCTGTTCAATTGTTTCGGCACCTCCAAATGAACGTAAACAGTTACCTGCATAAGTAGAAAATGACTTTTTTTGCAACTGTCGAAAAGCTCAGAGAAATGTCAAAATTCCAACGTTTTGTTTTTTTTTCCTCTCTGCAAAGATTGTACATAACTGATTAATAATATTTTTATGTACTTTAGATGATTTTTATGAATAAGGTATATTTTGGAAATGAAAAAAAAGTGCTTTAAAAACACGCACAAGCTGCAAAACATAATGCACATTTCCCACATTAAAGTTCGAGCATCTGGTTTCTTTTTGAGGCAAATGCAAGTGTTTTCTCTGGGATGTATTGCTTTTGCTTGCTCAAGAAATTCTTTCACAGGTAGATCCTATCCCAGGGTCACAGGGGGATCATTCTTCCATAGCAAAATTGCAAAGAAACCACATTTAGCATTGTTATCATGTATTATATACATATAAAGATTTTGTGATCCCAGGAAAATAGTAATAATTCACTCATACCCTTCAGCGAAGAGAACAGCCATCCTTACCTGGTCTGGCCTACATGTAACTCCAGGCCCACAGCAATGTGGTTGAGACTGAACTGCCCTCTGGCCAATTAGGGATGGGCAACAAATGCCAGGCCTAGCCAGTAATGCGCTACTTGCATGAATTAATTAATAAAAAAGTTCAGCCTCTTTTTCTCCAAACTACAGTAACTCTTTTTCTCCAAACTACAGTACAAAACTAATGTAAAAATAAACTGACATATAAATTCTGAGGAAGGGTCACTGTACCCGAAAAGTTGACTGATTTTTTTTCTTCACAGATGTTGCCAGACCTGCTCAGTTTTTCCAGCTTATAGTAGGAACTGCAGATGCTGGAGAATCTGAGATAACAAGGTGTAGAGCTGGATGAACACAGCAGGCCAAGCAGCATCAGAGCAGTAGGAAGGCCGACGTTTCGGGCCTAGACCCTTCATCAGAAACGATTCTGCTTGGCCTGCTGTGTTCATCCAGCTCTACACCGTGTTAGCTGAGCTTTTCCAGCTACATTGTTTTTGTTCCTGTGTATATTAGCTCTGCTTAGTTTGAGTTTTTTTAAAAACATATAAACAAAATCCGTAGTCTTTTTGAGAGACAAATTCAACGCTATCGATACAGGATCTCTCGGCAGGGCAATTGCTAACCACCTCCCCCCCCACCCCACCCCACTTTTCAGGTTTGGCACTGGAAATGGGTGGGCAGTGGGCATGTCCCTCTGACCAATTCGTCGCGGCTGAGAGATTTGCTCTCCGCCCAGTATAAAGCTGAACAGAAAGCGAGCGAGAGAGAGAGAGACCTGTGCCTCCTTAAAGATGGCATTTGTTTGTTTTGTGCTGCGCTCCCTTATGGAGATCCTGGTTCTTCCAGTCACCATTTTGCAATACATCGGTTTCTGGGACCCTTTGTACAAGAGGATGTTTCCGTACCTCATGCGCAGAATGACAACTGTTATTAACGAGAAAATGGATAAAGTGAAGAAGGAGCTCTTCGGCCGGCTGCCGGACTTCGCCAGCTCCTCGGGGCTGACAATCTTGGAAGTGGGCTGTGGCACTGGTGCCAACTTTCAGTATTACCCCTGGAATTGCAAGGTCATCTGCACGGACCCGAACCCGAATTTCGAGCACCTGCTGAAGAGCAGTGGCGCCAAGAACACGCACCTGAAGCTCGAGCGGTTCGTGGTAGCGAGCGGCGAAGATCTGAGCCAAGTGGAGAGCAGCTCGGTAGATGCCGTGGTCTGCACTTTCGTGCTCTGCAACGCCCGGAATGTGGACGCGATGCTGAAAGAGACTAAACGGGTGCTGAAACCGGTAAGAGAAACGGGATCAACTCCCCTTCAGAAGCGTTTCCAAAATCAAACGGTCAAAGAACTGTTGAGACTTTATTACTTCCGTTGCTTGTTTACTTATTGACCTTTAGGCCTCTTGGATCACTAAGTGTGAGATATTGCGTAGAGTTTTGTTTCCTCTTTAATCAAGGGAAAAATATAATGGTATCAGAGGCATAGCCCCACAAGACTTCACGGGGAAAGAGGTTGTTTCCCCTTGCGGGAGGGTCTAGGATCAGAGGGCAGAATCTCAACGGGGTGGTGGGGGGGGAAACATTTTAAGGCAGACCTGGAGGAATCCCCTCCGAGGGGAGTGAATCTGTGGAATTATTTACTCAGCAAGATTCTTGAGGCATATTCAAGACTGAGACAGATTTTTGAACAGACCAGGAATCAAGAGGTTGGGGGTTGGGGGCGAATGGATGCTCTGCCAACTCCACTTTCCTCCGATCAGCCATGACTGCATTGAGTGGCAGAGCAGTGTCAGTGGGCTGAAAGGTCTACTTCTGCTCTGACATTTTATGGTAGAAATGGTGAGCGTGGCAAGATGTCCAGGAGTGTTCACCCCATCAGCAATTAAGTTCTTGTCAAGAATTAAGGATTTTCACAACCCACCATTAAGTGATCAAGTAACAGCCACTTAAGAGCCTCAATTCACCACCATGCCAATTACCTGCATTCTTGACTGATTAAGAATTTATCTGAACCTGTTTAGCCAATTGGGGGTGCAAGGAGGAGTCATCTCTGCCAACTGCCTGCCCCTCTTCCATGGTTAAATTCAAGCCAAAGTGTCATTGGCAATGGACCACAGTGTCCACCAATGCTCTTGCTTCACATTTTGAAGTGAGCATTGCCCTTATCAGACTTTGCTTGTTTCATGTTCCACTCAATTATACAAATGTTTTCCTGGTGTTGGAGAACATAGAATACAGTTTTCACACTTCTTTTTACTGTGATATCACACTCACTCAATTTGAGAATAAGCACTACCGCTGGACCCCTGTAGGTGCTGTGGGAGGGAGAAAAAGGAAGAAGAGATAAGTGGCTGTTTCCCTGATCTGAAAACAAGGGCAACCTACCTACTGGTCTGTTGGGGGGGAGGGGAGTGGTTGGAGATGTGGGTAGGTTTGGGAGAAGATGAGAGGGATGAAAGACAAGGAGATGGCTGTGCAAAGTCCTATCCCACCATGACCAAGGTAAAAGACTTACCTTCTCACTGCTGTATCCTGTAAAGAACAGGCCTCCAGGGATCATCTCCAGGACAAGGAATGTATGTGGATTATTGGGATGTCTTCCAGGGCAGGTGGGACCTGTATAAGGAGGATGGGTTCCTCCTAAAGTGGAGGGGCATCGATATCCTGGCAGTGAGGTTTGTTAGTGTCACTGCTGGGAGGAGAAAGGGTGCTAGAGCCAAAGCAGAGCAAATAAAAATGACTGAGGAGGAGTCAGAGATCATACCACTAAAGTCTAAGAGGAGGAACAGATAGGGAGTGGTTACTAAACACAGCAGAACTGAGTTTGTTAATATGGTGTGGAGCTGGAGGAGCAGGTGAGTCACTGTTTTAGGCCTAGACCTTTCAGGATTGGCAGTTTGAAAGTGCTTTTGTTTTAATATGAGGAATATGACAGGTAAGGCAGATGAACTTGGATTACTATGATGCTGTAGCTATTACACAGACTTCCTTGAGGGAAGGATAATACTGGGATTTAGATCTTTCAGGCAAGATAAGAGAGGAATTTGAGTTGCATTATTGATAAGCAGGAATATCACAGCTGTACTGAGGGAGGACACCTTTTGGAGGGCTCATTCAGCAAGCCCACATGGCTAGAGCTCAGGTATTTTAAAAAATATATAATCACTTGGGGATTGTACTACAACCAGTGGGAGACAGGAACACCTGGACATGTTATGGAAAAATGTCCAAACAATAGTGGTTGTGGTGGATGACTTTAATTTCCCCTAAATTGACTGAGACCACCCTAGTGCCCGGGGCCTAGATTGGTGGGGTTGGGGGAGATGTTAGGCTTGTCTAGGTATTTTTCCTTTTTTGAAAAGAGGTGTATAAACAGTCCAATGAAGGAAGGGGCCAAATTACTCTTGGTATGAGGGAATGAGTCAGCCAGGTGATTGCAGTTTTAGTAGGGGGATGTTTTGGGATTAGTAACCATAATTCTGTAATTAAAGATCCTTATCCACAAGTAAAAGAATAGTCCTCGAGTGAAAGTACTAAATTGAGGGAAGGCTAACTACCAGAATATTAGGCAAGAACTAGGGAATGTAGATTTTGGGGGTGGCTGTTTTGAGGGTAAAGCCACATCTGGCATGTGGGAATTTTTTTAAAGGCCAGTTGATTAGGATTCAGCACCAGCATGTTCCTGTGAAAATGAAGGATAAGGATGACAAAGATTGAAAGCTTTTTCAAAAAAGGAAAAAGAGGCATCTGCATGATTTTGGAAAGTTGAAGACAGGTAGGGCCCTCAAAAGAATATAAAGGTAGTAGGAAAGAACTCTAGGGATTAGGAGGGCTGAAAGGGGCCATGAAATGTCTTTAGCAAACAAGATTAAAGAAAATCCCAATGCATTTTATCCCTCTTTTTAAAGGAGCGGGTAGCTAGGAAAGGACAAAGGTGGGAATTTAGACATGGAGCCACAGGAAGTGGGTGAAGACACTTTTTTTTTGAGAATACTGATGCAAAATATTCATTAAGGAGTGGAACATGATGGATGGGAAGTCTTAGGAGTATGTTGATATTCTGGGACATGTCAAGCTTAAAGTATTGGGTGTCTTTTTTAAAAAGCATTAAAGGTAGTTATGTCCCCAGGAATCTATCCCAGAATGGTGAAGAAATTGCTGGGGTCTTGTATGAAATATTTGTATCCACTTTAGTCAAAGGTCCCAGAGGACTGGAAAAACAACCAACTTTCCTCGTTTTAAGGAGGACAACAGGAATAATCGGAAATTACAAGCTGGTCAGCCTTGAATCTGTAGTAATTCTTGGATAGGATTTGTTCACATTTTGGACAAATACGGTCTTATTAGCAATAGGCAGCATAGCTTTTTGCTTAGGTTGTGTCTCAAGCCTGTGGCGTTGATCTTTAAAGATTGCCGAGCCTTTGGCATTGATCTTTAACTCGTCATTGTCGACAGGAATAGTGCCAGATGACTGGAGGATCGCAAATGTGGCTCCCCTGTTCTAGAAGGGGAGTAGAGACAACCCTGGTAATTATAGACCAGTGAGCCTTACCTCAGTTGTTGGCAAAGGTTATAAGGGATAGGATTTATAATCATCTAGAAAAGAATATATTGATTAGGGATAGTCAGCACAGTTTTGTGAAGGGAAAGTCGTGCCTCACAAACCTTATTGAGTTCTTTGAGAACGTGACCAAACAGGTAGATGAGAGTAAACCAGTTGATGTGGTGTATATGGATTTCAGCAAGGCGTTTGATAAGGTTCCCCACAACAGCCTATTGTACAAAATGCAGAGGAATGGAATTGTGGGAGATACAGCAGCTTGGATCGGAAATTGGCTTGCTGAAAGAAGACAGAGGGTGGTCGTTGATGGGAAGTGTTCATCCTGGAGACCAGTTACTAGTGGTGTACCGCAAGGGTCGGTGTTGGGTCCACTGCTGTTTGTCATTTTTTATAAATGACCTGGATGAGGGCGTAGAAGGATGGGTTAGTAAATTTGCAGACGACACTAAGGTCGGTGGAGTTGTGGATAGTGACAAAGGATGCTGTAGGTTGCAGAGAGACATAGATAAGCTGCAGAGCTGGGCTGAGAGGTGGCAAATGGAGTTTAATGCAGACAAGTGTGAGGTGATGCACTTTGGTAGGAGTAACCGGAAGGCAAAGTACAGGGCTAATGGTAAGATTCTTAATAGTGTAGATGAACAGAGAGATCTGTGTCCATGTACACAGATCCTTGAAAGTTGCCACCCAGGTTGACAGGGCTGTTAAGGAGGCATACAGTGTTTTAGTTTTTATTAATAGAGGGATCGAGTTCCGGAACCAAGAGGTTATGCTGCAGCTGTACAAAACTCTGGTGCGGCCGCACTTGGAGTATTGTGTACAGTTCTGGTCACCGCATTATAAGAAGGATGTGGAAGCTTTGGAAAGGGTGCAGAGGAGATTTACTAGGATGTTGCCTGGTATGGAGGGAAGGTCTTACGAGGAAAGGCTGAGGGACTTGAGGCTGTTTTCATTAGAGAGAAGAAGGTTGAGAGGTGACTTAATTGAAACATATAAAATAATCAGAGGGTTAGATAGGGTGGATAGGGAGAGCCTTTTTCCTCGGATGGTGACGGCGAGCATGAGGGGGAATAGCTTTAAATTGAGGGGTGAAAGATATAGGACAGATGTCAGAGGTAGTTTCTTTACTCAGTAGTAAGGGAAGGGAAAGCTTTGCCTGCAACGGTAGTAGATTCGCCAACTTTAGGTATGTTTTAAGTCATCATTGGACAAGCATATGGACGTACATGGAATGGTGTAGGTTAGATGGGCTTCAGATCACTATGACAGGTTGACTCAACATTGAGGGCCCAAGGGCCTGTGCTGTGCTGTTATGTTCTAAACAGTTGTTTTTTTTTGAGGACGAAGTGACAAATTTGATTCAAGGTAGGGCAGTTGATGTTGTCTATATGAACTTGAGCAAGGCCTTTGACAAGATCACCAACAGCAGGCTGATACCAAAAGATGAAGTCATGTGAGCTGGTAAGATGGATACAAAACTGAATCAGTCATAGTGTGGCACTTGAAAGCTATTTTTCCTGACTGAGAACTGTGACCAACAGTGTTCTGCAGGGATCAGCACTGGGACCCCTGTTTGTCATGTCTGGAGGAGAATGTAGGTGGCCTGATCAGTAAGTTTGCAGATGACAATGACTGGGGAAGCAGTGGATAGTGAGGGGGATTGCCAGGGGATACAGAAACTGGAGTAGGCAGAGAAATAGCAGATGGCATTGAATCCCAACAAATGCAAGGTGATGCATTTTGTAAGATCTAATGCAGAGGGGAAGTAGTTTTTTAAAAAAAAACCAAACACAGCATTAAACAGAGGGCTGGATCTAGCTGTAGAGATCCACAGTTCCCTGAAAGTGGCAACCCAAGTGGATAAGTTGGTCAAGAAGGCATAGTATGCTGGCCTTCAATTGATTGGGCTATTGAGTATAAAAATTGGCAAGTGATGTTGCAACTATGTAGAACTTCAGGCCATGTTTGGAATATTGTGTACAGTTCTGGTCACCATCCTACCAGAAGGATGTTGAGGCTTTGGAGAGGGAACAGGAATAGCTTACCAGGATATCACATGGCTTGGACAATATTAGCTGTGAGGAGAGATTGGACAAACTTTGTTTTCACTTCCTCATCAGGAGGATGAGGGAAACCTTAAGTTTACAATTGTGAGGCATGGGTAGAATGGATTGTTGGAGCCTCTTCCCAGGGTAGAAATTACCCCAGGATGTAAGTTTGTTTTTTCCTAAAGTAGATAGGAGAGGCAGTTTTTGTTTTCAGAGGGTGGCAAGTGCCTGGTATGTGCTGACAGAGTTGGTGGAGGCAGATGCAATAGCAGCATTTAAGAGGCATCTTGATAGATATAAGAATAGGCAGAGAATAGAGGGACATGGACTGCATAGAGGCAAAAAAGATTTGAGTTTAGACAGGAATCATGTTGGTGTAGTCTTGGGCTGAAGAGCCTGGTCCTGTACTGTACTAGTTCTCAATCTGACAACCCCTCACATTTAGGGCAGAGAATCTGTTGCTACTGAAACCATGCATATCCACTCTGAGTTAGAGTTAAATCTTGGCCTTTTTTTAATACTTGTAAAAATATTCATATGGGGGAACTGAGGCTTAATCTCAAACTTTATCCTGTAATTGTTTTGCATTGTAATAATTAGGCTATAATATTAAAGGATTGCAGCATTTCCTTGGCAGATTATAGTACATTAAATGGTCTAATACCATGTCTTTTGAAATCCATATGTTTGATTGTATGAGTTATAGCACAAGAGATCCACTAACACTTAATGCTAGATCCAGTAGGTGTACTTCACATCCAACTTAAATTGCTTTTAATTTTATAAAGTAACAGATTACATACTTGATGAAGGAAGTTTCAGATTGAAAGTGTTTCAAACACTAAATTAATGCATTCTTCTTTTGTCATTAAATAAACAAACATTGACTTATTTCAAATTTGTTGTTTTTTGCTGGGAACTTGAACCTGACCCTTTCAAGCAGCTGTTTAACAACTTAAAATTTTAATGAACTTGCATCACCACAAAGCCTTGTCTGCATTCACTGACTCATGCGATTTGTGTTCCCAACATACTGGTTCTGGTAAGTTACTTTCAACTTCAAGATGAACAGTAAATCAAAGACTGTTTTGTGACATACAAAGTTTCTAAACTAACATAAGAAAACAAGGGAAGGTATTTGGAATGTATAAATTCCCTGCAGATATTGAAAATTTTTAAACTACCATCAGATTTGGACTAAGTGACTTTGAACAGACTGTACTCATTATCATTGTTAAAAAGGAAACCTGAGTTCTCACCTAAAACTAATTTCTGATCTTTGTTTTTAAATTTTAGGAGCAATTAACTTGTGGCTATGAAGGCAAAGGAATCATTATTTTATCTCGCTTTGTCCATAGCACCACCTAAGGGCAATGGAGATCGTCAATCCTTCACACAGATTATTGTGCATTTCATCTATTACACTTGAGTGCTCCTTTTGAACACAGTAAATCCGCAAAGGCATTTTGCAAGAATGTTATCACTGCTTGACAACTGGACGTGATAGGAGATATCCGGACAAATGGCTGAAAGCTTGGTCTAAGAGATTTACCAGGATGTTGCTGGGAGTAGAGGATTTGAGTTATAAGGGGAGGCTAGGTGGGCTGGGATTTTTTTCCCCTCACTGGCATGTAAGAGATTGAGGGAATGACCTTGGTTTAAAATCATTGGGGGTACTGATAAGGTAAAAGGCAGATGCCATTTATCTAGGGTGGGGGATTTTGACCCTGGGAGTATATTTTTAAAGTGAGGGCAAGATGAAGACAGGAGTAACTTATTTAAAAAGTCAGTTGTGTGGAATGAATTTCTGGGGGAGCTGATGGATGTGGGTACATTAATGTTGAAAAGACACTTGGCTAAGTACATTGAATACTAAATTGAGGGATATTTTGAAGGACTAGTCTGGGATTACACTCAGCAGACTGATTGGACCAAAGGGTCTGTTCCCATGCTGGCTGGCTCTCGCTCTCGCACACTCTTGCTCGGAGAAACTGAGGGAGGAAATGCCATAACTGTCAGTGGTGGAGTGACAAGTTGCATATCTGTGCAAAGACTTCAATATTTGCTACATTTTGTATGGGATGTTGGTCAGACTAGGTCGGAAGTACTATGCAGTTTTGGTCTCTTTATTTAAGGAAGGATACACCAGAAGCAATGACTCAATTTCTGGGATGAAGGGTTATCTTATGACTTGAGGATCTAGAGTTTTTAAGAAGGTTAAGTTGATGTTTTTGAGACCCAAGATTCTGGGGATTGTAAGTAGATTATTGAGGTGATGTCTCTGCTTTTGGGAGAGACTAGAACTAAAGAGCCACCACTTTAAAAATGGAGGGATCAAATTTTAAGACTGATGAAAAGTTAGTGTTAGTCTATACAGTTCTCTTCCCCAAAGAGAAATGGAGTCTGGACAAATGACTTTTTTTAAAGGCGGAGTTAAATTTGATTGACAATGGAGTCTGAGATTGTGGATAGTCATGTTATTAAATGGCAGAGAAGGCTTAAGGATCCACATGGCCTTCTGCTTCTAATTTTGGATGTATATTTTTCTGAATTCCTAAACTGTAGTGTGATCTTGCACCAGCTATAGTGTAGCTTTGACATTCTTACGGTTGTAGAGGGTAGCCAGATACTGATGGAACTTGCTCTTTGTAATCATGCCTCTCCCACAGAAATTGACACCAAGTGGAACTTTTTATTTTTAAAAAGTGACACTAAAGTGCAACTGTTGTTGCCAATAGGTTTCAAAGATAAAGTTAGAACAACTTCAGCTTCTGATTTATCCTTTCAAAAAAGTTGACTATATTTTGCAGCTTGTTTACTTTGTTTAACAATTTAAAGTAAAATTTCATTAGTGAAGATGTAAAATTCATAGTGAATCTAACATAGCAAAAAATTGCTTTCCATATACAATAAACTCTTTCAACTGGCAGTCTTGATAAACCAAGACAAACCTCCACGCCGGTGTGTGTGCGTGCGTGCATACGTGCTCTCCATTACTTTTCTATTGCTTGCTTTGCATTTTTATGTAGATAGTTGAAGGATCCTCTAAGCTCTGCAGTCCTACCACAGCTGGTCGTGAATGCTTATGGACAATTAAACAACTCATCATGAGGAGGAGGAGAAGGAGGAAGCTCCACAAATATCTCTGTTCACAATGATAGAGCCTAGCACATTAGTGTAAAAAGATGAGGGTGAAGCTTTTGCAGAAATTTTCAGGTAGAAGTGCTAGGTGGATGATCCACCTCAGCCTCCTTCCAGTGGTCCCTTGGATTACAGATACCAGTACTTCTATCCAATTTGATTCATTCCATGTGATAATAAATGGCTGGAGACAGTAGATATTGCAAAAGCTACAAGTGCTGACAACAGTCCAACAATACTGCTTGAAGAATTGTGCTCCAGAACTTGCTGTTCCAGTATCGTTACAATACTGGCATCTACCTGACAATGTGAAATTGCCTAGATGTCCTGTACATAAAAGCAGGACAAATCCAACCCAGCCAATTATCACCCTTTCAGTCTACTCAGTAAAGTGGTGGAAGGTGTTATCAATAGTACTACCAAGCAGCACCTGCTCAATGACACCAGTTTGGGTTCCACCCAGGGCCACTCAGCTCCTGACCTCATTGCAGCCTGGGTTCAGACATGGACAAAGAGCTGGATTCCAGAGGGAGGGGAGTGTGACAGCCCTTGACATCAAGGCTGTGTTTGACCAAGTGTGGCATCAAGGATTCCTAAGAATCAGTGGGTATCAGGGAGCAAACTCTGGTGGTTAGTCATACCTGACACATAGGAAGATGGTTGTGGTTGTTGGATGTCAACCATCTTAGCTCCTGGTCTTCTGCAGGAATCCCTCAGGATAGTGTCCTAGGCCCAACTATCTTTAGCTGCCTCAATGGCCTTCCTGCTGTCATAAGGTCAGAAGTGGGGATGTTCAATGATTGCACCAGCTTCACAGATACTGGAGCAGTCCATGGTCAAATGCAACTGTATCTAGATAACATTCAGGCTCGGGTTGACAAGTGGCAAATAACACTTATGCCACACATGCCAGGTTATGACCATCACTAAGTGTGAATCTAACTACTGCCCCTTGACATTCAGTGGTGTTACCATCACTGAATTCCCCTACTATCAACATCTTGGGTTATCATTGACTGGAAACTCAACTGGACCTATCACAACAGCCACAAGAGCTGATCAGAGGCTACAAATATTGCATCCAGTGATTCGCCTCCTGACTTCCCAAAGCCTGTCCACCATCTACAAGGCACAAGTCAGGAGTGTGATGGAATACTTTCTAGTTGTGTGGATGGGTGCAGCTCCAAAACCCCTGAATCAGCTTGCTTTATTGGGACCACATCCATACCCTCCAATGCTCAGCAGCAGCGTACTAGCAACCTGATGTGCTGCAGAAAAGGCAGCACCTGTGACCACTTCCATCTAGAAGGAAGACGGTAGCAGATATGAGAACACCACCCTTTGCAAGTTCCCCTCCAAGCTCCTCACCAGTCTGACTTGGAAATCTATTGCTGTTCCTTCACTGTCACTGGGTTAAAAATCCTGGCACTGTGGGTCAACCTACAACACGTAGACTGCAGCAGTTCAAGAAAGCAACTCACCACCACCTTCAAGGGACAAGTAGGCTGGGGCAACAAATGCTGTCCAGCCAGTGACACCCACAATCTCAAGCAACTAGAAGAAATGTTGATTATCTTGAAGCTTAACTGCAATAAACACTGACCAAATGTGGACCTCTTGATTATCCAGAAAATTTCAACCAGCACTTTGGTACCATAGGTGCTGGCTGGTTAATAAAACATTTGCTGTATTCATTGCAAACCATGATGTAACTCTGGTATTTCTTTCTTAATCCACATCAGGTAGACAAGTGAAATTATGTAACTTCAGAATTGCTAAGTATTTATTTGATTATAGTGAGGATGTCATTTGACAACCTTTGTAAATCCTTCAGTGGCTGTTTAGACCCCAAGAATATTTCCACGAGTGTTCCCTGCCTGATTGAGGCAAAGATTTATCCCCTTCATTCACTATAAGGAATGTCAAAGGAGCTCTATCACCATATAACAAAGGTTGTACATTTTGCCTATCACACTAAATGTGCCTACTTGCATCTGAATTGATCTAATGTCATGTTTACAGAATAGTAACAAAGCTTTTTAAAGTAGGAGTTGGTTAGAAGCTTAACCATGAGGTGCAGGGGAAGGAAAGCATTATGTTTATGAAACAATCAGAACTTAGACTACTTAATGCCTATTGATCCATCAGGGTGCTAGCTTACAAAAATGGAAATGGAGTAGAGTGGGGAAAAGGAAATCCAGCCACTTGACAGGTTTATATGGGGGATCAGTGGTGTATTGGTAATTTTGCTAGACTGGTGTGAGAAGCAGTCCCCCAATTTTTATGTCCTGAGGTGAAGAGGAAGGATATAGTTATTTTTCTAATAGAACTGCTCCCTCAGTTGAGGGAAGGAAGGTTAATTTAAAGAGGATTCTTTTTCCTCACATACACTTTTTCTCAAAATGTCATGTTTTCAAAAGGAGCCAATTTAACCAGACTTGAGTCAAAGGAAGAGTGGGTTTATTAGCTACTAAAATGCACCATGACACATGCATACAGATTATAAATGACAGAATCCAGAAAAGTTAAAGAATTTATCAATCGTTTGGTCAAGGCTTGACTTTGTTTTTGGGTTTTGCTGCAGGCTGACCTAAAGCTCCTCTGTTCAAGGTATCTTCTGAGTGAGTATGCAATTGCCTTCACTCATGTGGTGCCCCTCAAGCTCATTTGGGCTGGTAAGGGTATCCACTTCTGTCAGAACTCCCTGCAACACAAGCTGCACTTACCACCTTTTCCAGTGACTGAAACCAGTTGTAGGACCTTTATGAAGTCTCGTTCACCTTCAGCTAGTAGACACTTTTGCATGTTTACATCATCAATCATTGGTTTAACTTTTAATGAGATGCTGAGAGACTAAAGTCACATACCTCTACCCATCATCTTAACCTAGTCAAAAATCCTGATCATTGATTTTTTTTTTTCCCCTGGTTCTCTGGTAGCATCTTTAATATTAGAGGCAGCTTGGAGTTATTATATTCTTTCACTTAAACAATCACCTCTTGAAAGGTTTTAGTATCCAGTGCTTCAGGGAAATTTAGGCTCCTAGTAACCAAAGAAAGTGCAGATCCAGGAGCTGTAATTCTCCTGACTCATTGCTTTTCAGCTGCTACAATGTCACTTACCCAGAAAAAGAAAACACATCTTTCCACATGCTCAGCCCAGTTTTAAACAACAGGATCAAACAAGTCAAGCTCCCCAAATAATGGCATAATGCCAGAAATACCCCAACTCAAAGACAACAATTGAATACCTCCAAGACCATGGTTATCTCTCATTGCCATTGTAATCACTCCAAAGAGGCTGCTATCCTGTCACTAGGGATGGGTATGGTCCTTGACACCAATCCATTTACTGCTCTTAGAGCAAGCAAGATGGCTGATACTCCTGTTCTTGTATGTCAACCAGAGTTCCCTGATTGGGGCTGTTAATCTGGTCCAATCAGGGAATGTCTGTTTTAAAAAGTCCACTTGGCCAACCTTGTTACAATCACTACAGACATGGGATCTTTATATTCACCTGATGAGTGATCAAGCAGACAGGGTTTTCTTTTTAAAATATCATCTGAAGGCATCACCTTAACCTAAAAGGTGTCAGCCTAAAGGAGGCTTGCATCCACAAGAGTAAGAGGACTACCTATTGAACATTGATTAAGCATATTGTTATTTAAATATGCATTTGTTTAATTCCACTTGTCAGCTTCTGTAAAGTGCTAGATCTGTTACTTTCATAATTGTCACTGTGACCAGTCAGCAAAACATCACCATTTTCAAGGCATCCATAATTTTAGAGAGGGCAAAAAAAGACAACCAGATACTTTTGCAGAAAATTCCAAACTGTTTGGTGAGATCAATATCTCAAACAAGATTCCAGTCATAAAAATCTCATGCAAACATAACAGAGGCCTGTGAAGGGAGATTGGAGGAGGCAGTACATTTAGATGAACCAGCAGCTTCTCAGCAAACATAGCTGCTTCTCAATTATCCTTTGCCAATTTATTGAACTCAGTTTACTTTTGACAAACCTGAGCACTGGTTCCAAGAATGGTATGTGCATCTAAAGATACAAGCCAATGCTAAAACGGCAATAATAACACATTGAGTATTTCATAGCATAATGCTGTTTTCCTTGCAAAATAACACATCCTCTGGCTTACTGTGATCAGCATCAAGAAAGATTCTGTCATAATGAACATCGCACTGCAGCCGTTACTCCATCGCTGTGCAGAAAACATTCCAGATCGTGGGTGCTTTATCAGCTGTAGCCTGAAACATTACATAACTTGCAAATTGCTTCACTAAATAATCAAATTGAATATTTGTTCCCTTAACACTTTACTTTTGTAGCTTTTTAAAAGGTGCACAGCTCCAATGTAGCAGAAGGGCAAATTGTACATTTGTTAATGAAACACTTATAATCTTACAGAACAGGATAATACCCAAATTAATGAGCAAGGCCATGAGGAATCCACAAATTAAAATCAGAGTCCATCTTTTACTTAAGCCTTATTTTGTGGAAGTGTTTAAAAATGTATTTATTTGTCAGGTGTGGGCTAGGTCAGTATATATTTCCCATCTCTAATTGACCCTTCAGAAGGTGATGGTGAGTTGCCATCTTGAACTGTTGCAGTCTATGTGCTGTAAACAGAGCCACAATGCCCTTTGTGGGGGATTCCAGGATTTTGACCCAGTGACACTGAAAGAAAAGTGGTATATTTCCAAGTCAGGATGGTGAGTAATTTTTGAGGGGAATTTGCAAGTGTTGGTCTTCCCATATATCTGCTTCCCTTGTCATTTTGAGTGGGGTTGGTCCATGGCAGTAGTCCCTATATTTGGCCAATTTGATTGACTCTGCTTCCTGTTCAACTCACTTTCTTCAGATACTTGACAAGAAGTTTTGTTTCTGCAGGGCGGGGCATTTTTCTTCATTGAGCATGTGGCTGCTGACAAAGGAACATGGCTGCACTTCATTCAACATGTGATCCAGCCAGCATGGCGTTACTTTGGGGATGGATGCTGTCTGACCAGGGACACTTGGGCAAACCTCGAGAAAGCCAACTTCTCAGAATTGAATCTGAAGCACATCGTGGCACCTTTGATGAGTTTGATCAAATACCAAATTGTTGGATATGCAGTCAAATGAGAAGCTGGACCATGGGAACACCAGACCTTATATCTACTTGTCTACTGTGAACTGTTCATTCTAATTACAAGTATCGTTGCTATAATCCTTTGTCAATTAATTTTAATCACCAGTCACTATGATGAGTGCTTCTAAATGTGCCTTTTTAATCCACTGTATCACATGTAGTACTTTTATCCACAATGATAATCAAGCAAAATTCCAGATTATACATCCATCTCCAGGATCAGTTTTTATATTTCATATTTCAATCAATACTTTTCTCTGTACCCTCCCAACCCACTCTGAGTCAGAATGTACAAACTTTTTTTTAAAAAAAGTCAATTCTCTAATCTCAAATGAGGTGCTGCTTACCCAATGTTACATTGTGAGTTGAATATATTAAGCAAGACCTATTTGAGCGATGATATTTTTAATGTAAAGTATTTCCAATCCTTTTACTTTCACCATGAATTGCTATTCTGATTTTACAAATACAAATATTAACATTTAACTCGACAGTAAAGAATTTCACAGACTCACTCCCCTCTGAGAGAAGGAATTCCTCTTCATCTGTCTTAAATGTTCTTTCATGAATCACTGGAGTCAGGGAGCGTCACAGGGAGGACTGGAAAATGGCTAATGCAATACCCCAGCCTAAGAACGGAGGGAAGCAGAAGACAGGAAACTATTGTATCAGAGATAATGGGAACTGCAGATGCTGGAGAATCCACGATAACAAAGTGTGGAGCTGGATGAACACAGCAGGCCAAGCAGCATCTCAGGAGCACCAAAGCTCCTGCTCCTGAGATGCTGCTTGGCGTGCTGTGTTCATCCAGCTCCACACTTTGTTATCTTAGACAGGAAACTATTGGCTGGTTATCCTGACCTCAGTTGTTGGTAAAATTTAAAGCCAATTATTAAGGATGAGATTGTGGCATACTTGGAAGTGCATGGTAAAATCAGGCAGGGTTAGCATGGCTTTGCCAAAGGGACGTCTTGTTTGGCAAATCTGTTAGAATTCGTTGTGGAGACAAGGAACCAGTGGACATGATCTATTTGGATTTCCAGAAGGTCCTTGACAAGATGATGCACGGAGGCTGCTAAGTAAGAGCCCATGGTGATAGCGGAAAGTTACTAGCATAGATAGAAGACTGAGAAGGTAAAGAGTAGGGATAAAAGGGTCTTTTTCAGGATGGCAGCCAGTGCCTGGTGGAGTTTGGCAGGAGTCAGTGTTGGTACCACAACAATTACGTTTTACAGTAACAATCTGGACGAAAGAACTGAGGGCATTCTTGCTAAGTTTGCAGATGACACAAGGATAGGTGGAGGGACAGGTAGTTTTGAGGAAGTGGGGAGGCTGCAGAAGGACTTGGATATGTTGGGAAAGTGGGCAAAGAAGTGGCAGATGGATTACAATATGGCAAAGTGTGAAACTATACATTTTGGTGGGAAGAATAGAAGCGTAGACTATTTTCTAAACTGGAAAAGGTTTTGGAAATCTGAAGCACAGAGGTACTTGGGAGTCCTAGCTGAGGAGTCTCTTAAGGTTAACATACAGGTTCAGGTGGCAGTTTGGAAAGCAAATGCAATGTTATCATTCATTTCAAGAGGGTAGAATACAAGAGCAGATGCCCTATAAAGCCCTGGTCAGACCATATTTGGAATATTGTGCGTTTTGGGCCCCATATCTAAGGAAGGATGAGGTGGCATTGGAGGGAGTCCAGAGAATGTTTACAAGAATAATCCTGGATGAAGGATGAAGGACTCATCACATGAGAAACAGTTGAAGACTCTGGGTCAGTACTCAATGGTGTTTAACAGGATGATGGGAGGGGAGATTTGATTGAAACTTTGAGAATACTAAGAGACCTACATAGAGTGGACGTGGAAAAGATGTTTCCACTAGTAAGAGAGACTAAGACCTGAGGGCACAGCCTCAGAGTGAAGGGGCGATCCTTTGGAACTGAAATGAGGAGGAATTTCTTCAGCCAGAGGGTGATGGATCTGTGAAATGCATTTCTGCAGAGCATTTATGGAGTCCAAGTCTTTGAATGTAATTAAGACAGAGATAGATAGGTTTCTGATTAGTAAGGAGATTAAAGGTTATGGGGAGACAGCAGGAGAATGGGGTTGAGAAACATATCAGCCATGATTGAATAGCAGAGCAGACTCAATGAGCTGAATGGCCTAATTATTTTCCTCTATTTTGTGGTCTTATGACCCCCTTATTCTGAGATTATGCCTTCTGGTCATAGACTCTCCCATAAAATGAAACAACTTTTCCATCTCTTCCCTGTTAAGTCCTCTAAGAATCTTGTATGTTTCAACAAGATTGTTTATCATTCTTCTGAACTCCAATGACGACAAGCCCAATCTATTCAGCCTCCCATTGTAAAACAGTCCCTCCATACCTGGTATCAACCCAGTGAACCTTCTCTGGACTGTCCTTAGTGCCAGTACATTTTTCCTTAGATAAGACTCCATTCCCTTTGAAATAAAGGGCAACATTTCATTTGCCTTCTCTAATACCTGCTGAACTTGAATGTTTGTTTTTGGTGATTCATGTGAGGACTCCCATTTCTCTCTTATGTAGATTTCTGCAATGTTTCTTCATTTCAATAATATTCAGCTCCTCTATTCTTCCTGCCAAAGAAATGAGGAAAGAGATGACAGTGGTGTAATGACAAAATCATTGGATTAGTAAACCAGGAGTCAGGGCAAATGTCCTGGGCATGTGAATTCAAACCCTCACTGTGATAGTTAACAAATCTGGATTGAAACTACATTCATGGTCACTATTACCAAGACTATGGTAATCCATCTGGTTCACTATTACCCTGCAGGGATGGAAATCTGCCAACCTCACTTCATCTGGCCCACGTGTGATTCCAGACCCATAGCAATATGGTTGACATTGAACTGCCCCTGAAATAGCCCAGCAGGCCACATTAGGGGATTTAAGGATGAGCAATATATGCCAAACTTGCCTGTGTTGCCCACATTCCACGAAAGAATAATAAAAGGCTTTTTAGATTTGCACAAAACCTTACTGAATGGATCAGCCCCACCTTTACAACATAGGAAAGATCTGCTTAGGCACAATTTAGTCTGCTTTGTCCTAATCAGAGCCACAAATGACATCCTATAACAAACTGCCATTCCTAGATGTCATAGTAGAGCGAACAGTCAATGGGGAACTTCAAACCAGCGTCTACAGGAAAACAACACATACGGACCAAATACTGAACTACAGGAGCAACCATCCCAACACCCACAAACAAAGCTGCATTAGAACATTATTTCAGTGACCCACCAAACACTGCAGCACAGAGGAACTACGAAGAGCAGAAGAAAATCACCTATACAGCGTATTCAAATAGAACTGGTACCCAATGAACACAGTCCGCTGATTTCTCAGCAATAAACCCAAACAAACAGACAAAACGGGCTCAGAAACCATAACCACACTCCCCTACATCAAAGACATTTCCGAAATGACTGCCAGACTACTCGGACCTCTTGGCATCAGGGTAGCCCACAAACCCAACAACACACTAAAACAGCAGCTAATGAACTTAAAAGACCCTATACAGACAACAAGCAAAACGAACGTCATCTACAAAATACCTTGCAAGAACTGTGACAAACACTACATTGGACAAACTGGCAGAAAGCTAGCCACCAGGATACATGAACATCAACTAGCCACAAAACGACATGACCCACTATCACTCGTATCCTTACATACAGATAAGGAAGGACACCACTTTGATTGGGACAACACATCCATCCTAGGACAAGCCAAACAGAGACACGCACGAGAATTCCTAGAAGCATGGCATTCCAACCGGAACTCCATCAACAAACACATTGATTTGGAGCCCATCTACCATCCCCTGAGAAACAAACAGGAAATGCCATCACCAACCCAAGGAAACCTAACCAGATAAATAGAAAGCGGGACATAACACCAGCGCTTTGTTGGAGGCTCACTGTTGATGTTACCTAGAATGGTGACTGATTGTCTGGGAACAAACCTTACAGCTCAGTGAACCAGCTTACATCTCAAACACAATAAAGACCCACTCTCTTGTGGACTGAGAGGACGAGAGTGCTGTCTTGGAGGTGAAAGGAGGACGTCGGGTTGGCTGTGCACCCTTGCGACCAGTGGATCTTAATGCTGGCTTCGGCCTAACGCTGGTTCAGGGGAGCAGCCAACCTGCAACGATGGCTGCGGCGAGTGCTCGTGCCCCAGGTCAGGGGGTCCGGAACACCATCCGTGTTTCCGTGAAGAAGGTGGATGAAGGTGCACCTGTGGACCGCACCTTCTTCGTGAAGAGGGTCCTGTTGGACTGTTGTGGGTTCGCTGCTGCGGACATTTACTGCCTGCAGGATTTCCCCGGAGGGGGTTTTTACGATGTGACCTTCCGGAGAGCCAAGCTTTGCGAGCGCTTCCTGGAGGTTTTCAAGGAGAAAGGAGGTGAGGGCCCCCTCTCTGTATTGACTGCTGTCCCACTGTTTGTGATGCCAGCACAGAGGAGCCGTATGGTGACTGTACATATGTACAACCCACATGTGCCAGCAGTTGATGTCCTGACCTTCCTCGGAAGGTATGTGAAGGTGGAAGGGGACCTAACTGACATCGTGGACCCCTTTGGCATCTGGACGAGTAAGAGGCAGGTCAAGGTGACGCTGAGGATGGGCGCAGACAGGAATGTCGCACACCCACCGTCCAGCTTCACGATCGGCGGGAGCAGGGGCTACCTGACCTATGCAGGGCAACCTAAAGTCTGCCATGCCTGTGGTAGGTCAGGTCACATGGCGGCCGACTGCAAAGCCACCATCTGCAGGAACTGCAGGGAGGAGGGACACCTTGCAAAGGATTGCCCACGAGAGAGAAGCTGCAACCTTTGCGGGGAAGCGGGCCACTTCTATAGGGCATGCCCGCAGCGGGGTGCCACCTACGCCCAGGTCGCCGGCAGGGGAAATGCGGGGCCAGCCCCCCCGGAGGAGAGGAAGGCACCAGGGCCCAGCAAGGACCCCACTAATGTGCAGGAGGGCCAGGCCGTGCAGGATGGGCCCGAGGCCAGCAAAGCACCCCTGCAGGCTCCGATCCGCCCCGACAACCCGGAGCCAATGGAGGCGGCGACAGGCGACCCAGCGGAGTGGACAACAGTCCGGAAAGCGAGGAGGAAGGTGCGTCGACGGGCCCAGGAACCGCAACAATCAGGCGGGAAGAGGCAGCTACAGGGGGGCTATAAGAGTTCCTCTGACAAGGAGGATTCGGAGAGGGCCCACCCGAAGCAGAAGTTAAAGGTCTCGAGGGGGAAGGAAAGCAGCACCCTGCTTCCAGGTGATGGGAGGCGTCCTGAGGCTCACTCCGACACCCAGTCAAGTGCCGCTGGAGCACTGGAGGGCCCCCCGGAACTTCCAGGCGGGAAGGAGGAAACAGCGCGTCCCCAGCCTGACCCGGAGCCGGACCCTCCTGCCTCCGCACCCCTGATGGGGGGATGCCACCCGGAAGGCAGCACGGACGGTTTCCTGAGCCCGGAGAGCGTCCAGCAGTTAGCCCGGGCAATGGGCATGAAGGGACAGATGGAGGGGCTGGACCTTGGACTTGGGAAGGGTACTGCGGTCACTGCCCACAATGGGGGTACGAATTGCGAGCATTAATGTGCGCAGCGTCAAGTCAACCGCGAGATGTGTGTCCACGTTGGTCTACCTGACCACCATCGAGGCGGACCTCCTGTTTCTGCAGGAGTGCGGGATACCGCACCTCGGCAGGTACGGGAAATGGTCCGGTGCCTGGACCTGTGGGCCTTCGATCTGGTTGGGGGGTAATGACTGTGGCTCCTCGGGCCTGGCTATTCTGCTGCGGGGGCGCAACTTCACCATCTCTCAAGTTCAGGAGGTGGTAGGGGGGCGCCTCCTAGTGGCTGACATCACCTACAGGAACGCTCCCCTGAGGCTGATCAACGTGTACGCCCCAGTGGTACGGAGTGAGCGGTTGGCCGTCCTGCAGCGGCTTCCACCCCTGCTGGCTACGTCCAGGCCGGTCATCCTAGGCGGAGACTTCAACTGCATCATTGATGCAGATGGAAGATCCGGCGTGGGGACAGCGGGTGGGGGGATTCAACTGGACGTCACGTCCAGATTCCTGATGGGCACGGTGAAGGACGCCAAGCTGCTCGACGTCTTCAGCACCCCTGCAGACGGAGCGCAGCAGAGGTACACCTGGTCGCGGCCAGACGGGTCTATCCGCTCAAGGATAGACTTCCTGTTTGTGTCACGGACGTTCTCGGTCAGGTCCACCGGTGTCGAGCCGGTGTTCTTCTCTGACCACTGCCTCCTGTTGGCCGACTGTCACTTACAGGACGACCAGCCGGCCGGCAAGGGGACGTGGAAGCTCAACACGACTCTGTTGACCCCAGAGAACGTCGAGGAGCTTAAGAGGGAGTACGCCGGTTGGAGAACCGTGAAACCCCTCTTTGAGTCTCCGGGCAACTGGTGGGAGACGGTGAAGGAGAACATCAAGAGGTTCTTTGTCCTCAAGGGTGTTCAGAAGGCAAGAGAGAGGCTGGGAAAGCTGTCACGACTCCAGAAAAGGGTGCAGAACCTGCTCCTTCTGCAGTTGATGGGGGTCGATGTCACGGAGGACCTCCGCGAGGTGAGGGGCCAGCAAGCCTCGCTCTTCGCCGCGGAGGCCTCCAGGATAATCTTCCGGTCCAGGGTCCGCTCCGTGGAGCAGGACGAGACATGCTCGCGTTTCTTCTTTCAGAAGGTGCACAAAGAGAGCTCTGTGCTTAGCCGGCTGAAGGAGGACAACGGCTCGGTGACATCATCTCGGCCCGACGTTTTGAGGATCAGCAGATCGTTCTATGCCAGACTGTACGACACGAAGCCCACGGACAGCACGGCCTTCGAGTCGTTCCTGTCGTCTATCACGGAGGTCTTAGACGACGGCACGAGCGAGTGGCTGGACCGGCCGATACCCCTGGACGAGCTGGCCAGAGCCCTCAAGTCCTTGCAGAGGAATAGGACTCCCGGAAGTGACGGCTTACCGGTCGAGCTGTATTCTGCTCTGTGGGGCCTGGTCGGCCAGGACCTGCTGGAGGTGTATGATAGTGCGCTTCGGGCAGGGGAAATGTGCAAGTCCATGAGGAAGGGCATCATCACCCTCATTTACAAGAGGAAGGGGGAGAGGGAAGAAATTAAGAATTGGCGTCCCATTTCACTTTTGAACGTGGACTACCAAATCCTGGCCAAGGTCATTGCCAACCGGGTCAGGTCTGTCCTGGAGTCAGTGATTCACCCTGACCAAACCTGTGCTGTGCCGGGCAGGAAGATCGCTGAGAGCCTCGCGCTCATCAGGGATACAATCGCCTATGTACAGGACAGGCGGGTGGACACCTGCCTCATCAGCCTGGACCAGGAGAAGGCCTTCGCCAGGGTCTCTCATGCTTACATGAGGGACGTCCTCTCCAAATTGGGGTTCGGGGAGGGCATCCGCAATTGGATCCGGCTGCTCTACGCCAACATTGTTAGCGCAGTCTCGATCAACGGGTGGGAATCAGACAGTTTTCCTGTTAGATCTGGAGTCAGGCAGGGCTGCCCGCTCTCTCCTGCCTTGTTCGTGTGCTGTGTGGAGCCCTTCACCGCCTCCATCAGGAAGGACGTGAGCCTGAAGGGCGTGACTATCCCAGGCAGCGGAGGCCTTCAGGTCAAGACCTCCCTGTACGTGGACGATGTCGCCGTCTTCTGCACCGATCGTCGGTCGGTGAGTAGGCTGTTGGACATCTGCGGCCAGTTTGAACTGGCCTCGGGTGCCAAAGTCAATAGGGGTAAGAGCGAGGTCATGTTCTTCGGGAACTGGGACGACCGCTCCTTCATCCCCTTCACCGTCAGGACAGACTACCTGAAGGTGCTGGGTGTTTGGTTTGGTGGAGCTGGGGCATGCACTAAGACTTGGGAGGAGCGTATCGCCAAATTTAAACAGAAGCTGGGCAGGTGGACGCTCCGGTCCCTCTCCATCGCGGGTAAGAACCTGGTTGCCAGGTGCAAGGGGCTTTCGGTACTGTTGTATGTGGCCAGGCCTGGCCTATTACCTGGACCTGCGCCGCTGCGGTCACCCGGGCCATCTTCCACTTCATTTGGGGGTCGAGGATGGACCAGGTCCGCAGAGACACCATGTACAAAGACCTGGGAAATGGGGGAAAGGGCGTACCGAACGCCACCCTCGCCCTGACGGCTACCTTTGTGTGTGGCTGCATCAAGCTGTGCATAGATCCTCAGTACGCAAACACCAAGTGTCACTACTTACTGAGGTTCTACCTGTCCCCGGTGTTGCGAAGGATGGGCCTGGCCTCGTTGCCGCGGAACGCTCCGAGTAGTTGGACCGTTCCGTACCACCTGTCCTTCGTGGAGAAATTTTTGAAAGGAAACACCTTTGACCACAAGGCCATCAGGCAGTGGTCAGCACGTAGCATCCTCAGGACCCTTCGGGAAAAGGAGAGGGTGGATCCCGTGGTGTGGCTCCCCACGCAGACTGCCAAAGTCGTTTGGCAGAATGCCTCATCGCCAGAACTTTCAAACAAGCACAAAGACATTGCTTGGCTGGCGGTGAGAGGGGCTCTGCCAGTGAGATCATTTATGCATGCCCGGAATCTCTGCACCACCGCACGCTGCCCTCGAGGTGGCTGCGGGGGGGATCAAGACTGTCGATCACCTCCTTCTGGAGTGTGCCTATGCGCAGGAGGTCTGGAGGGAGATGCAGTGGTATTTGTCGAGGTTCGCCCCGAGCAGCTCCGTGACGCGGGACTCCGTGCTCTACGGGCTGTTTCCCGGGACGCACACCAAGACCAACATCAGCTGCGCCTGGAGGACCATCAATGCGGTGAAAGACGCTCTTTGGTCTGCTCGCGACTTGCTGGTCTGCCAGCTGAAAGAACTGACCCCGACCGAGTGTTGCAGACTGGCGCACTCCAAGGTC
Organism: Stegostoma tigrinum; assembly: GCF_030684315.1. Lineage (NCBI taxonomy): Eukaryota > Metazoa > Chordata > Chondrichthyes > Orectolobiformes > Stegostomatidae > Stegostoma > Stegostoma tigrinum. The sequence goes on from NC_081404.1 coordinate 16,448,889, forward strand.
CAGGACTACGTGCTGAGGGACGCGCTAAAGCTTGGGGCAGCCGCCGCCGAGGCGCGGTGGGGAAAGACCACGGTATGAAACCCCTCGTCCAGAATAGGAAAAAGAACCCTATCTGGTAACTGGGCCCAGCTGGTGCCTTCCCCAACTGATCAGGGGGCCAACTGGGACTGTGCGGGGTGACGACTGCCAGGGTATTTTCTTTGCTTTGTTTTTTTGTTTCTCTGTTTTTTTTTTCCTTTAGTTGGTGTATGTACCCCCTGGGTAACCCGGAGCGGCTTGCATGACGACTGGGTAGGTGTATAAATATGTTTTTTTTGTACATCTTACGAATAAAGTATATTTTTTCAAATAAAAAACAAGGTGACGAAACGTCTGAAAACTAATCTTCCAGCTCAGCGAGCAAACTCCCATCCAGAACCTCAACCTGAGCTACAAATCTTCTCAAAACTCGCTGACACCCTATTTAACTACAATTGTGGGGCAATTCCATCCCCATTCTCATTTACCTGCCTCCAGCCTTTGACAAAAGCCCTCCATGACCTCTCAATCAGCTCAGCAGGACTGTCTTTTACTGGTTTTGCTTTTGCCAAGCCGGTCATAGTCAGACCACCTTGAGCAAAGGCTTTGCTTCCTCTCCCTACAGTTACTTTTGGAGTCCCCTAAAGATTTCTATGTGACTTCATTTCTCATGTGCATGCTGCCACATGGTGCCATCATCTGAAGACATGGCACTGGAGTCTGTGTGTACATTGAAGCCACGCAGTTTAACCATACCCTTACAGAGAGGTTAAATTCTTCATATTGTGTTTTAATTGAGTTACTGTTACAAGGGTGGAAATGTCAGTTTAACTTCCCGTGACATGTCAAATATAAAAGTCAGTTTCATTCACCATTTGGAGGCTAACAAACCTTCTGTGTTCCTGGTTTATGAGATTAACGCCCCCAAAGAAATTAGATAAAATGTAAGCAGTAACTTCTGTTAAAGTTGCAGTTTTGGAGTAAATTAGATGGGTTAGTGTAGAAATAGGCAGTTTTTCAAGTTTCCAGAGTGAAAGAAAGTAAGTTTAAGAGTAGATAGTAAGAACTGCTGATGCTGGAGTCAGAGATAACACGGTGTGGAGCTGGTGGAACACAGCAGGCCAGGCAGCATCAGAGGAGCAGGAAAGCTGATGTTTCGGGTCAGGACCCTCCTTCAGAAATGGGGAGTTTAAGAATAGTGGGGTTATAAAAGATACTTTAGAATTTAGAAAGGCTGTAACCTCAAGCTTGAGAACTTGAACCTCTGAGTTCTGTAGTGTATGGTGCTGTTAGTGTGACCCTGGGTGTCTGTTTGAATGTCAACCGTTGTTATCATTTGGTGTGCAATTTTCAATAATAGTTAGATCGCGTAGCTACTTCATTCCTATGAGAGACAATAAAAGCATTTGAAATCTATTATCTTGTGAAGTAATTTATAAATTAGTTAATAACATCTATTTCCTAACATCCCCCCTTGACTTTACAGCCTTGGCTTCGTCAGACTGCTTGTCTAACTTCTAAGACCTAGGGTGAGCTGCAGTTTCCTCTGGTTGAAATTGGAAAGACCAAAGCCATCAGCTTTGGACCCCAACCTCCATCCACTCAACGATGAAATCTGTATCCTCATCATGGATTCCATTCCTCTTCCAGGCCATGGTCTAGAACAGAGAACATAGAACAGTACAGCACAGAACAGGCCCTTCAGCCCACAATGTTGTGCCGACCATTGATCCTCATGTATGCACCCTCAAATTTCTGTGACCATATGCATGTCCAGCAGTCTCTTAAATGACCCCAATGACCTTGCTTCCACAACTGCTGCTGGCAATGCATTCCATGCTCTCACAACTTTCTGTGTAAAGAACCTGCCTCTGACATCCCCTCGATACTTTCCACCAACCAGCTTAAAACTATGACCCCTCGTGCTAGCCATTTCTGCCCTGGGAAATAGTCTCTGGCTATCAACTCTATCTATGCCTCTCAGGCAGAACCAGACCATTCACAGCCTCAGTGTCTTATCTGACCCTGTGCTGAACCTCCAAACACATATCCTCACAATCACAAGCATCGACTACCTCAACCTCCATCACATTGTGAGCCTCTCCCCATTTATTCCACTTACAAATCTGCTGAAAAAACTTGTTAAAAGATATTATGTGAATGTAAAGTGTTAATTCAATGTCCTTTTGGAACTTGCTGTATAATAATCTGGTAGGAGATAGCCAACTTTAGACTTCTTTATTACATCGAAAACATTCTAACTTCCTACCCCCATGTAATAGTGTTCCAATTCAGCACATCAGCTAATTTGCATGATGTGCAAAACAGGATATCAATATAACAAAGCTAAAACATTTTGAATTTAATGTCCTGCATTTAGAGAGGTGATGGCCTAGTGGTATCATTGCTAGATCATGAATCCAGAAGCTCAACTAATGTTCTGTTTAAAAAAAAGTCGGAAGTAAGAATCTACTGATAACCATGAATCCATTGCCAATTATTTGGGGAAACCACACGCCCCCCCCCCCCCCCCCCCCAACCTGGTTCACTAGCATCCGTCAGGGAAGGAAATCTACTATCTTCACCTGGTCTGGCCTATATGTGACTCCAGACCCACAGGAATGTGGTTGACTCTCAGATGCCACCTGAAATGGCCTAGGAAGTCACTCAGTTCAAAGGTAGCTAGGGACGGGTAATAAATGCTAGCCAGCCAGCGACACCCAAAACCCATGAGTGAATTAAAAATAAAAACTTTCTCATGCTCAATGACTGACCCTCACCAGTACACTGTTCTGTGCACATCAGTAGCTTTCCATCAGGATCTCCCTCAAATACTAAACATAAATGAAAAGCCTAGACACTAAGGTTGTGAAATTGGGTTCGAGAGAGCTGTTGGAGCTATGGAGCCCACGCCTGCTCACTGAGGATCTAAATTGATATGTGATCCTGAGCCAGTGGAGGGATGTGTGTGCACTAGCAGTGGTCAGATTTTAACACCAGTCAGCCATTCCAGTTAATACAATGCACATTCCAAAAGTTGTACCATTTGGGGAGGGATCATGTAGCACAGTGGTAATGCCCCTACCTCTGAACCAGGATGCCTGGGTTCAAATCCCACCCTGCTCCAGAGATTTGTAATAACCTCTCTGAAGGGTTGATGCATCACCATCCTGGGGGTTACCATTGACCAGAAACTTAACTGGACTCGCCATATCAATACACTGGCTACAAGAGCAGGTCAAAGCCTTAGAATACTGAGCAAGGAACTCACCCCCTGACTCCCCAAAGCCTGCCCACCATCTACAAGGCACAGGTCAGGAGTGGGATGGGATACTCCCCACTTGCCTGGATGGGGGCAGCCCCAACAACACTCAAGAAGCTCGACACCATCCAGGACAAAGCAGCCACTTGATTCGCCCCACATCCACAAGCATCCAGTCCCTCCACCACCGACACTCAGTCGCAGCAGTGTGTGCAATCTTAAATTGAATTGAATGATTTATTATCTCATCTATTTTACAGTGAGAAAAACAGTAAAATACAGTAAAAAGCTTTTTCAATGTTTCCAAGATGCTCTACCACTTTGAATAATTTAAGAATAAAGGGAAAAAAAGGGAGATATAGCTTAAAGAGAGTCCATCAGTCCTGAGCAAGTTCATCAATGATGCCCTCACCACCATGCCACCTCCACCACTTTGTTGCCATCTACACTGGACCCACCGAATGCTGAAGTCACCACACTCAAGGCACCATCTTTCGCTACCGGGCCGATTCTGTTCCACCCTGCTGCCTTCACGGACCCACCAATGTTGGAGTCATGTCTCTTGCCTCAGTGTCTACCTTGATATCAACGTTATGCCCTTCCGTCACCACTTCACTGCTGCTAGTACCGGATCCAACCAACAACGATGTCGCCCGACCTCAGGTGCCATCTTATGCCGCTGGGCCTACTTCACCAATGTAGACTTCGCCAATTTGGTTCCCAGGTCCCATGCTTGCCCTAGAAAACAAACAAGGGTCCACTTGAGGTCCATGCTAGGCCTACTGAAGGTTGATGCTGGGCCTACATGCGGTCTACCCTAGGACCATGTGAAGTCTGCACTGGGCCCATATGAGGTCCACCCTAGACCTAATCTTCATCACACTGGGCCCACGTTAGATCCACCATGGTCCTACGTGATGTCTGCACTAGATCCATGTGATGTCCAACCTTGGCCTACTCTCCACTGTATTGGGCCCACGTGAAGTCCAACCTAGGCCTACTCTCTACCGCACTGGGCCCACTTGAGGTCTGTGCTAGGCCCATGTGAGGTCTGCACTGGGCCCATGTGTGGTCCACCCTGGGCCTACTCTCCACCGTGCTGGGGTCACAGAAGGTCTGTGCTGGGCCCACGTGAGGTCCATCCTGGGCCTACTCTTCAACACACTTGGCCCACATGAGGTCCACCCTGGGCCTATGTGAGGTCTGCACTAGGCCCATGTGAGGTCCACCCTAGGGTGTCCTCTCCACCACGCTGGGCCCACGTGAGGTCTGTGCTGGGCCAATGTGAAGTCCATGCTGGGCCCACATAAGGTCTACCCTGGGCCTACTCTCCACCTCTTTGGGTCCATGTGAGGTCCACCCTATGCCTATTCTCCACCACGCTGGGCCCACATGAGGTCCACCTGGGACCCACATGAGATCCGAGCTTGGCCCATGTCAGCTCCAAAGAACATTGACATATTGAAGGAGTGGGCAGACAAGTGGCAGGGGAAGTTCAATGCGGAGAAGCATGAAGTGATTCATGTTGTTCAGAAGAACACAGAGAGACAATTTCAAACAAAGGGTACAATTCTGAAAGGGGAGCAAGAACAAAAGGTCCTGAGTGTTTATGTGCAGAAGTTATGAAAGGTTGCAGGACAGCTTGAGAGCACAGTTAACAAAGCATACAGTATCCTGAACTTTATCAATAGGGTGTAGAATACAAAAGCAGGAAGTTATGTAAACTTGCATAAAATACAGGTTTGGCATTAAGTGGAGTATTGTGTTCAGTTCTGGGTTTCCCAATAAAGGAAGGATGTGGAAGTATTAGAAAAGGATGCAGAAAAGGTTCATGAGAATGGGCCCAGGGATAGGAACTTCAGTAACATGGATAGATTGAAGAAGTTAGGACTGTTCACCTTGGAGAAGAGAAGGCCTCAGAGGAGATTTGACCAAGGTGTTCAAAATTATGAGGAATCTGGACAGAGATGATGAAAATAAATTGTTCCCATTGATGGAAGGATTGAGAACAAGAAGGTAATGATTTGTGGCGATTGACAGAAGAAGGAATGGCTGCATGAGGGAAAACATTTTCATGCAGTAAATGGTTGGGACCCGGAGCGCACAGCCTGAAGCTGTGGTGGAGGCTGGTTCAACTGAAGCAATCAACAAGCAAATTATTTGGAAAAGAAAAGTCCACAGGCCACACGCAGAAGCACACTACCATCAGGCAATTGTTAACCCAAGCCTCAGCAGGGCACTTTGCCTGGTGGCATTGTAACGGAGTACAGATGTTTACCATCCTAGACATCCAAGCAGGTGGCTTGGTCCCTACTAGAAAATCTATAAATTGATCAGGAATAGAATTCTTGCTTATTGCATGCTTCCTTGCCCACCTCCCCTTGCCCAGAACCATTGAGGGTCGCCCTCCTACAGTACGAGGCATCCAAAATGTTGTTTCTCTGCAAGATTTAGATTATCTGATGATAACTGCTGGAATGAAAACAACCAATTTACAGAATCACTATTAGATCGCCTTGATTCCTGGAATAAATATTTAATTCAATTGTTCATGATTAAATCAGGGAACAATTTGATATTAAATTAACCATTCCGCTGCCTGCATAAAGTAATAACATATCTAAACAAAAATTCTGCCTTCTTCCAAAGGATCCTACCACAGTTCAGGAAGAAATCACAGCAGTTCAACAAATGTCATTGGTTCCAGTAGTATTAATTGAAACACAAGGGGTCTCGCTACTCGTAGGAGATATGTTTTAGAGACAGACTGACGAATAGTGAAGAAAAAAGGGGATTTATTTCCTGAAAGGTTGAATGATAGAATTTTCAGCAACACGCCAAAATAATGACGTAAGAAACCGCTGAGCAAGTACTGAATGTTATTCCCTGATAAAATAGGGTCATGTATATGAAATAATGAACATTGGGATAATGAATAGTGTGGAGTCCTGTATTAGAAAAAAGTAAAATATACAATAAAAATATTTAAATATACAAAGTACAAATGCTTTTTGTAAATATATGATATAAAATATGACAAAAGAACTAAACTAGAAAATGTATATGATAAAATATAATGACGACACCCAAAAGGCATTAATCCTAAATATTAAACATCTTTAAAATTATTACATCAGATATAGACACCAATTGCCCAATATGTTGTTCATATAATCGGTGCTCTTAACCATGCAGGCATCTCCCACTTTCATTGTGAAAAAATTGAGTGAAGATATTTCAACTATTTACTCCTATCCTGGATGTAGTTACAGAAGTAGACAGATTTTTAATCAGTAGGGGAATCAAGGTAATGGGGAAAAGGCAGGAAAGTGGATGATCAGATCAGCTATGATCTTATTTAATGGTGGAACAGAGTTGATGGCCAATGACTTATTTCTGCCTTTATGATAAAAGACTTCACTTTATTCTGAAAACCAAAGCTGCAACATTGTTTGTGTGTATTTCAGTGAAGAACCACATCATTAAATAGAAGAATCAAAATGTGATCTATGAAGCCATATTTGAGTCAGGGATCTGATTTGCCCAGTAGTAACATGAGCTGGGATTGTAACAATTACTCCAATTTTAAATGCAAATTTCTCAGTAGAGTGGAAGTTTGTATGAAAAATAGCAAGAGAAAAGGATTAAGAACTGAACAGAAAAGTATGAGATCAAGTGAAAAGACAGAAACTAAGGTGCAATTTGCAATATTTGCCAGTCTTTATTGAGACACATCTCCCATGCACCAGTTTGAAGTAGATGTGGTGGTTGCAAGAAAGGTTGCCCACATTGGTACACCAGGGAACCCTCAGCAATGGAATTGAGTGCACATTGTCTATGTCAGCGCAATTCAACTGTTTGCATGTGACATGCATGTCATCTATAATGCAACTCTGTGAAGCTCTGTAACCAGTCTAGCTGATCACTGCATTTCACAGAGGATGCAATGAACACAATAACTCTGCTTGTTGTATTATTGAACCGATTTGATGTTCATCACGAGCAGTGATTTAGAAGAATCCAATGGTATTGAAAGGACAAGTGCAAGTGTAACCTTATCTCCTACAGAAATAGCCATCCCTATGCTGTCAGTTGTCTACACCTATGCCTGAAGGAGATGGCACAGCTTGCTAGAAACTCCTTTGGGAAATGCATCTAAAAATGACAAGGAATGTAGAAACTACACTTGTCCTTAAAATGAGGTGATAGCACCATCTAGTGACACAAAACGGTACATTCTCGGATTATGACAGAAAATGCTGGAAATAGAGCAGCAGAGAGAGGTGACATTTCAGGTCACTGTCTTTTCATGTCATAGAATCCCTACAGTGTGGAAGCAGGCCATTTGGCCCATCAGCCCACACTGACCCTCTGAAGACCATCTCACCCAGACTCATCCCATTCCAGTAACCTGGTATTTCCCATGGCTACCCCACCTAGCCTGCACACCCCTGAACACTACAGGCAATTTAGCATGGGCAATCCACCCTAACCTGCACATCTTTGGACTGTGGGAGGAAACCGGAGCACCCGGAGGAAACCCACGCAGACATGGGGAGAATGTGCAAACTCTGCACGGACAGTTGCCTGAGGGTGGAATCGAACCCTGGTCCCTGGTTCTGTGACTGGATTCACATCCATTCCCTCTAGTATTTTTACTGAGGCGATTTTCAACATTATCACAAGCATCTCTCACATTATTATTGTGTTTCCACACCATTGTTGCATCCTTTAAGGTGGTTATTCTTTAAATTGTTAAAGGTTAGATCCTATTACAGTCTTTTTCACATTGGAATTTCTCCAGAGTTACTGAAGGGTATTTCAGTGATGTGTTGAAAAGGTAATTGATATGGTACACCTGCTGTTCTTCCATTGAAGGACAAACACCTTGAGTGTTGTGATCAACAGATTCCCAAATGTGGAGAACCGCAGCAGGTGGTGAACTGAATGTTAGCAACAATTTTTTACACATCAGGTAAATGCCCACAGACCTCACACAACGGAAAGGAGATAGGTTCACAAGCCGTGTGTGAAAGTACACAAATCACTGGAGAAAATAAGAATTCACCTCAAAAGTATATAACCATAGAACACCATTAGATGTAGAAGCAACCTTTCCACATCTCCCCTGTCAAGTTCCCTAAGAATATTACATGTGTCAATAAGGTCGCTTCTCATTTGTTGCAACTCCAATGAGTACAGGCCCAAACTATTCAGCCTCTCCTCATTAGACAGTCCTTCTGACCTGGTTTCTTAAACCTTCTCTAGACTGCCCCCAATGCCATTATATCTTTCCTTAGATAAGGGACCCAAAACCGGTCACTGTATTCCAGCTGTGACTAGTTCCTTGTATAGTTTTAGAAAAACCTCCGTACTTTTGCACCCTTGGAATTAAAGGTGTGGAGGGACTGTCTTATGAGGAGAGGTCGTGTAGGGCCAGTACTCACTGGGTTAAAAAATGAAAGGCTACCTTATTGAAACACAGAAGATTCTTAGGGAGTCATGACAGGGGAGAGGTTGTTTCCCCTTGGGGGAAAATCTAGGACCAACAGCTATAATCTCAGAATAAGGGGCTGCACATTTAAGATGAGGAACAATTTGTTCTCTCAGAGGGTAATACATCTGTGGAATTCTTCACCACAGAGGGCTGTTGAGGCTGGGTCATTAGGTATATTCAAGACAGAGCTAAATATTGTTTTAATCAGTAAGGGAATCAAGGGTTAAGGGGAAAAACAGGAAGGTGGAATTGAGGATGATCAGATCAGCCACAATCTCATTGGGTGGCAGAACAGACACATTGGACTGAATGGCCTTCTATGTCTGATGGCCGAGTGGCTTTTGTTCGGGTATGCAATTGCTGAGCTCAGTACTAGAGCTGACTCCATTTCAACTGAGGTCCTTTGCTTGCACTGCACTTTGCAGAAACTATGCTCCCTTTTCCTGAATTCACAATAACTAGAGATCTCAGAACCATATCAAATTTCCATTTATAGCGTAGGCTGAGAGCTGGGTATTTGCAAAGTGATTAAGAATACTTTCTTTTGGGGAATTGTGCAAAAGCATTATGAAGCAAGAACTGGAAAGACTGGCTCATGAACTGAAAACAAAAACACACTTGTTTGCTGACTTTCCTTCCTATCCACCTCATGATTCCACACGACACTCAGATGATGGGCTAACTTAGGACACTTAAGTTTGCAATTGTGCCATAGTCTCACCAGACCAGAAACTGCAAAGTTCATCACACCTCAAGCAAGGGGAGAGATTGCGAAGCAGAGTCCTTCACGGTAACTGTAACCAGTGTGGAATTGAACGCATCTTGTTGGTATCACTGTACAATGCAAACCAGCCAGCCAACCAACTGAGCTAACCAACCCCAATGGCAATTCATTTGAATAAAACTGCTTGGATATTATGGGAGTGAAGAAAATAAACTGGGCAATGCTCTTCTTAAATTATTAACTAAATGACTTTCATGCTTGCTCTTACTACACGGCATAATTTCAGTTCTTTAATGTGTCATGTTTTGAAAAAGAAATTGCACCCACAAACTTAATGCGTAACAAAGTTGTCATTGCACAGAAACTCCATTAGGTGGTGACAAAACATGCAAACTGTTCAGTATTGGACACCTGAACAGAATTGAAGGCCAGCATGGCCCCTGATCTGCTGGGTGGTTACGTTCAGCTGCCATGGAGCCGAAATTGGATTGCAGATTGGTTCCAGCACTGTGAACACATAAACTAAACTGAGAAAAAGACCACATGTAATCGATACCCAGGATGGAAAACTTATATGGACTAGTGTGAATCCAGTTCACCTTCTTTACACCGATACTGGCGCAGCTGGCAACAGTAGTTTTAATTAGTGATTCAGATTAAACCTCACTGAATGCCAGAATGTTTCTTCTAAAAATGTGCATGCCTGTACATAAAACCTGGTGGTAATTTCATTCTCCCATCTGTGATTCCTTTTTAGACAGCGCCTGTGACGTCCTCCTACCATCCCGCCAACAACTCCTCACCCTCACAGATCCTGTACTCCCCACCCTCACAGCTCCTGTACTCCCCACCGTCAAAGCTCCTGTACTCCCCACCCTCACAGCTCCTGTACTCCCCACCGTCAAAGCTCCTGTACTCCCCACCCTCACAGCTCCTGTACTCCCCACCGTCAAAGCTCCTGTACTCCTCACCCTCACAGCTCCTGTACTCCCCACCCTCACAGCTCCTGTACTCCCCACCCTCACAGCTCCTGTACTCCCCACCCTCACAACTCCTGTACTCCTCACCCTCACAGCTCCTGTACTCCCCACCCTCACAGCTCCTGTACTCCGACTCTCACAGCTCCTGTAACCCCACACTCACAGCTCCTGTCCTCCCCACACTCACAGCTCCTGTAACCCCACTCACACAGCTCCTGACTTCAGCCCCCTGCACCACACACACATGCAGACACATGTACATGCATGCATATACACAGCTGCTCTCACATACACACAAGTGCACACACACTTGACACAAACAACCCATGAGTTTTGAAATCATAGAAACACAGAAAATAGGAGCAGGATCAGGCCATTCAGCCCTTTGAGTCTGCTCCACCATTCAATATGACCATGGCTGATCATCCAACTTATCCCCTGTTCCCACTTTCTCCCCATAAGCTTTAACCCCTTTAGCCCCAAGAACCAGAGCTAACTGTTTCTTGATAACATTCAATGATTTGTCCTTGACTGCTTTCTGTGACAGAGATTTCCACGAGTTCCCTGATCTCTGGGTGAAGGAATTTCTCCTCACCTCAGGCCTAAATGGCCGACCCCCCTCTTGTCTTATTAATGGCCCATCGAGTCTGTTCTGCCATTCAATCATAGAATCCCTGGAGTGTGGAAACAGGTCCTTTGGCCCAACAAGTCCACACTGGCCTTCAGAGCACGCAACCAAACCCAGCTCCCTGTAACCCACCTAATCTACACATGCCTGAGCACTATGGGCAACTTAGCATGACCAATCCACCTCACCTAATCTTTGAACTGTGGGAGGAAACCGGAGTACCTGGACAAAACCCACGCAGATCTATGCAAACTCCACACACAGTTGCCTGAGGTTGGAATTGAACCTGGGCCCCTGGTGCTGTGAGGCTGCAGTGCTAACCGCAGAGCCACTGTACTGCCTCAAGGAATGGGGCACAAAATTTCTCACAATACTCCAAATGTGGTTTGCCCGAAGCTTTATAAAGCCTGAGAGGTACATCCCTGCTTTTATATTCTAGTCCTCTCGAAATAAATGCCAACATTGTTTTTACCTTCCTAACTACCACCTCAACCAGCAAGTTAACCTTAAGAGAGTCCTGGACTAGGACTCCTAAAGTCCCTTTGCATTTCAGATTTCTGAATTTTCTCCCCATTTAGAAAATAGCCTATGCCTCTATTCCTCTTACCAAAGTGCATGACCTCACACTTTCCCACGTTGTATTCTATCTGCCTCTTCTTTGCCCATTCTCCTGACCTGTGTAAATCCTTCTGCAGCCTCTCCGCCTCCTCAATCCTATCTGTCCGTCCACCAATATTTGTATTGTCTGAAAACTTAGCCAGAATGCCCTCAGCTCCTTCATCCAAATCATTAATGTATGAAATGAAAAGGTGTGGTCCCAACACTGACCCTTGTGGAACACCACTAGTCACCAACTGCCATCCCGAGAAGGACCCTTTTATCCCCACTCTCTGCTTTCTGCCAGACAGCCGATCTTCTATTCATGCTAGTACCTTGCCTTGAACACCATGGGCCCTTACCTTACTCAGCAGCCTCCTGTGCAACACCTTGTCTGAAGCCTTTGAGAAGTCCAGGTAGATAACATCCACTAACCTGCCAGTTACCTCCTCAAAGAATTCTAGCAGATCTGTCAGGCTTGGCCTCCCCTTGATGAAACCATGCTGATTATGCTCTATTTTACCATACACTTCCAAATATTCAGAGATCTCATCCTTCACAATGGACTCTAAAATCTTACCACGACTGAGGGTAGGCTAATCGGCCTGTAATTTCCCATATTTTGCCTTACTCCCTTCTTAAAGAGGAGGTTTACATTAGCAATTTTCCAGTCCTATGGGACTCTCCCTGACTCCAGTGATTCGTGAAAGATCACCAGTAACACCTCCACTATCTCCTTAAGAACTCTGGCGTGTAGTCCATCTGTCCCAGGTGATTTATCTACCTTCAGACCTTTCAGTTTTTCTCGCATCTTCTTCTTGGTGATGGCCACCATACTCACCTCTGCCCCCTGACCCCCTTGAATTTTTGGGATATTACTTGTGTCTTCCACCGTGAAGACCAACACAAAGTACTTATTTAATTCCTGTTATTTCTTTGTTCCCCATTGCTACTTCTCCAGTGTCATTTTCTAGCAGTCCATCTTTTGCCTCTCTTTTTCCCTTTACATATCTAAAGAAACTCTTGCAATCTTCTTTTATATTACTGAACAGCTTACCCGCATATCTAATCTTTTCCTTCCATATTTCTTTTTTCATTGTCCTCTGTTGGTCTTTGTAGGCTTCCTAATCCTTTGGTTTTCCACTGCCTTTTGCCACATTATATGCTTTCTCTTTTGCTTTTATACTGCCCCGACTCCCCTAATCAGCCATGGTTGCCTCATCCTCCCCTTAGTATGCTTCCTTTCTCCTACGGATGAATTTTTGCTGTGTCTCCCGAACTACTCCCTGAAACTCCTGCCATTGCTGTTCCACTATATTTCCTGCTGGGTCCTCTCCCAGTCAATTCTAGTCAGTTCCTCCCTCATGCCTCTGTAGTTGCCTTTGTTCAGCTGTGACACCATCACATCTGCTTCCAAATTCTCCCTTTCAAATTAGAATAAATTCTATCAAATTATGGTCACAGCCTTCAAAGTGTTCCTTTACCTTGAACTCCCTTACCAATCTGTCTCATTGCACAAAACTAAATTCAATATTGCCTGTTCCCTAGTGGGATCTACCATGAGCTGCTCCAAAAAACCATCTCATAGACGTTCCGCAAATTCCTTTTCTTGTGATCCACTATCAACCTGATGTCCCCAGTCCACCTGCTTATTGAAATCCCCCACGATCACTGTAACCTTGCCTTTCTTGTACACCTTTTCTATCTCCTGGTGTATATTGTGTATCTTTAATCCTGACTACTGTTAGGAGGCCTGTACATAACTCCCATTACGTTTTTTTTACCTTTGTGGTTCCTGAACTCTACCCACACAGATTCTACATCATCTGACCCTACTTCGTTTCTTGCTATCGATTTAAATTCATTTTCTACTCATAAGACAACCCTACCCCCTCTGCCCAACTGCCTGTCTTTTCAGTAGGATGTATATCCTTGGATATTTAGCTCCCAGTCCTGATCCTCTTGTAGCCACATCTCCATGATGCCTACCACTCATACCAGCATTATGTATTCTAACATGTGGCACCATGTCAAATGCTGATTGAAACTCAAATATATTACTTCCATTTTATCTATTCTGTTTGTTACCCTTTCAAAGCATTCTAGTAAATTTATCAGTCTTTCATGCTCTTTCTTGCTCTGAAACCATGCCCTTTCTGCTTGATCGTAGCATGTATTTCTATATTCTCTGCTCTTCTATCGTTTCTAATTGACTGTTATATTTCAGAATAGATTTTTGGACAAACAGGTCACATATAATGAGCCTCATCAAATGGATTGGGAGCAAACTCCACAGAAGATAGGGACATTTAGTCGACTTTAGAGTAGGTCTAGGTATTTTAGTCACGGAGGGAATAGAGACTCCCAGTGAGGGGGAGAAGGAGTGTGGTGATTCAAGTTGTGGAGGGGACAATGGAGGGGTTGAGGGTGTGGCTGCCATCTTGGGGGAAGTGGAGTAGAGAGTTTGGGGAATAAGCCAAAGGAACTAACCACTAGACCACATGACACCTTCCTGCCTGCCTTTAGCCCATGCAGTGAGACCCACAAAGCTGAACCCCTTCTTTCCAGCTTCCTGAGCCTCTCATTACATGGTGATGGGTTGGATTGAGGCCCTTAAGTAGCCACTAATTGGCCATTACAGGCCTCAGTGGGCCGAAGGCGGAGGGGGGGAATGGTGTGATCTGATGCTTTATCCCCGTCTCGATAATGTGGAAGGCACACTGAACTGTGTAGACTGGCCACCCAATTTATTTCATATCTTCAAGCATTCCTGTGGTGGCATAGGGGGCATTTAATTTGCCCCTCCATTCCCACGGCACAGAAATATTAAGTCCTAGGATGTTACTACACAGCAACAAGAACTCCGGAGTGTAATTGTACAAAAGAGAATCGTACACAAGCTGTAAATCTTTTCATTGGAAAACTGAGAAAAAGCAAAAGTGCCTTCATTAATCTGAGGCATATGAGGGCTTCACATCTGGCATTAATTGACAGTACCGAACCAATTTTCAGGCTATTATTTCACTCTAACCTCAGAGGATTCACATGTTCCCACTTTAAATTATCCCCAGTTAGTTGAGGGTTCCATGCTGTAATTTGTAGGATGCCCTTGTCTTCACATTCCCAGATTTATGTCATTCTTTGAAAATGGTTGTTTTTACAGCCCTGGGTCCCACTTGGGGCCATATTTCACTTTCGTACAGCTGAGATGTTCAGCAGCAGTCGCCTTCACATTTGAAGACTTCATTTAGTCGTCCTTTCTACTGCCTGTCAATGCTATATGAAACTTGTCTGCACCCTATCCTGCATCATATTGCGCTCATTCAGCCTGATCTTCATTGCCGTTACATCAATTTCCATCCTTTAAAATCTCAAATTTACAATGCTCAAACACAACCTACTTACTCTCGCGTTCACAGCCCTCCCCATCTGTTGCCAGTCTTACAAGCGTCCTCAAGTAGCTTCTTGTAATTCCATCATTCCAAGCTCTGCCTCCATCTAGAAGGACAAGGGCAGCAGATACATGGGAACATCATCATCTGCAAGTTCCCCTCCAAGCCAATCTTCATCCTTACTTGGAAACATATCACCGTTCCTTCACTGTCACCGGGTCAAAATCCTGGAATTTCCTCCCTCAAGGACATTGCAGGCCAACCCCACAGCTGGTGGACTGCAGCGGTTCAAGAAAGCAGTTTGTTACCACCTTCTCAATGGGCAACTATAGATGATCAATAAATGCTGGCCAGCCAGTCATGCTCACATCCCAGGAGCAAAGAAATAAAACTGCTTAGAACACACAATGTGTCATTCGCTCATTAAACTCCCTGCTTCCTCACAGACCTCCTGAAACTCCGCCTGCCTGCATGATCTCATTATTTGATAGTCTCCAAAATTTTTATTTGATTAATCTAACGTGAACTGCCTTCGGTATTCTTTGATAATAAACCTGTAAAACAAATGCATAGTGCTTTTAACAGAATGAAACATCCCAGAGTGCACATGGAAAATCGGAGCAGGAGTAGGCCATTCAGCCCTTCAAGCCTGCTTACTTCGCAGAAATCTAATGAAGCAAATTATGACACCAAGCTAATTAAGTAGATATTTACACAGATGAAGAGGTCTGTTTTAAGGACTGTCTCAAAGGAGGAAGGTAAGGTAGACAGACGTGTGTAGGGAGGGAACTCTAGAGTTTAAGGTATTGGTAACTGAAGGCCTGGTGACTGTGCAGTGATTCGGATTCGGGGCAGTGAAGAGACCAGAGTCACACACTAATCCTTGCTGAACTCGTTAGGAATGAAATGGCCTTTTCTTTTTGTAGAACAGGCTGAAAGAAAGCAATGTGGCATTCTGTTGGTTCTTTGACCCTGTGTTTGGTTCCTACTGTTTGGGCATTCATTAAATGGCATAACCACAGCCAAGTTAAGTGGCTATTTTAATGCTGTAGATGTGACCACTTAATATTCTATGCAAGACATTGATGCCTCCACGAGACATTATTCACTCTACTGTAGAAAATCGTTCTGAGTGCTGAAAAGATTAAACCCTATTATCATCTCAGACTAAATCGCAATGGCAGATCAATCACAATGGGGAAGAATAGTTTGAAGATTTACATCAGAAGATCCTTTCCTGAAAGAATGATCACCATGCAAAATAGATTTCCACATACAGTGAGAGAAGCAAAAAGCCGAGAGTCAATAATCATTGAATCATTTAAGAAGCATTTAAGAAAGGGCCTAGAAATCACGTTGGACACCTCTCAGCCACTCAATGCCGCAAAATGCCAAGCGGAAAGCATGCACATATGCCAGCCAGAAGAGCACCAAGAGTGAGGCATATGGGGCATGAGGAGTCCCAAGTTTCCTGCCTATCTAAAACCCTTTGTCGTGACATCACAACAGCCTTGCCTGGTTAAAGGATTCTGTGAATAGGTCCATGCCACATGCTGTACTGTGTAGTAAGCACCTTCCTCAGTCTGAGGGATGATCAGAAGAAGAAAAAAGGACAATCAAAAGGCATTGCTAGCTGCTGCTAAGAGTTATGCAGATGCCAGTAAGGACTCTAACAAACCTTTAAGGTTCCTGCTACAAAATATTAGTTTCCCTGAGGCATCCAAAGCCATTGGCTCCTAACCAGATGTGAATTAAGACAAAACCTCCCAAACCAATCTCCCCAACTCCCTCTGCCAGCTCTTTCACTCCTAGTTAACTCCACAGGCTCGCCACCCACTTTCCCCCACTCTGTTAGCCCCACTTTGGATTCATGGCTCTGTAATCCCAACCCTCCAAGACCACGCACCCCTACACCCCAACCAAATGTTAGCGTCCAGACCAAGTGCAGTCAGGATCCCAGCATTTTCCAGCGATCCCCCCTTTGGCATCCAGATGGCTCAGAGACCACAATAATCTTCCCAGTGTTAAGGGTCATTTGCAGAGCAGGGTAAAGTGTTGCTTTCAAACAACTCTGACACAACATGAATCTCTCCCAGATCACAACTCTTTCTTCCTGTCTCAGTCAAATGAATGCATTATTTCCCCCAGTTATTTGACAAAACAGTACCCAGCCACAGTGACTGGTTGCATTTTCCTTGACAATACTTACCCGTTATGCACTGTGGAGATATTTTCCAGTTCAGTTTCAGTCATATTCAATGGGCTGAATAGCCTCTTTCTGCACTGGACTACTTCTGTGAAGTTGACCGTCAACTATTTTATCCCTTTCATTGTACTTCTACCTTAAAACATATCCAGAATTTGGTTTTCACTTTGCACCAGTTTTTTTAAATATCTTATGACAAGTACTTAGGGCCCTTTAGAATGACGTTCAAGAAACAGTAACACCTGGGCTGCTTCCTGTACTTGACTTTAAAGCTACCAGGGTAAATTTTGACTGTTGAGTGTCCTGATCGCTGGTCATTCCAGCAGCAAAGGAACCACTATGCCTTTAAGGCCAGCATGGACCTCATTTGAATCCAATCAGGGCCTTCTAACTCTTTTTAAAATCATGGAATGTGGGCATCATTTGCTAAGCCAATGCATTTATTGCCCATCCCTAATTGCCCAGAGGGCAGTTATGAGTCAACCACTTTGCTGTGGGTCTGGAGTCACATGTAGGCCAGGCCAGGGTAAGGATGACAGTTTCCTTCTCTAATGGAAATCAGTGAACTAGATGGGTTTTTCTAACAATGATTTTGTGGTTATCATTAGAGTCTTAATTCCAAATTTTTAGCAAATTCAAACTTCAACATGGTGGGATTCAAACCCAGGACTATAGTGATTGTAATGAGGTCAGCCAGGTAGATCTCATAGAATATCAGCTCCCTGATTAGGACTGTTAATCTGGTCCAATCAGGGAGCCCTGGATGAATGTCAAGGATATTGGGCCCTGAATGCCTGACTCAGTGAGAGGCAGTGCTATTGTCAAAGGCAACACATTTGTAAATAAAGGGTGATTGGTGATGGGATGCCAGCTTCTGGAGAGTTATTTCGAGGACCAAGAACATTACTTGGGTTTTGGAATTAATAGTCTAATAGTAATACCACTAGGCTAACACCTCCCCACTAAACAATAAATGAATGTCTTGAGGTAGTTTGCAGGTTTGAAGGTGTAGGACTGTCAGCTGGCTAACAACTAGTGGCATCTTGTCCATGGATCACACAAAAAGATGCCGACTGTTATATATTGTTTTGTTGGTAAAGAGCAAGGAGCTAATTAACCAGGAACCAACTGCATGTGTAAGTGGTCCAGTAGGCCACGTTTCCTGCTGCACTGGAGAATCAGTGTGATCCGAGGCAGTCTTCTGACCAGGAAGCATAGCTATTGTATTAAAGATAGAGTTCTCATCTTTCCAAGATTAAAGTGATTATTTTAAACATCTGGGTGCTAAAAGACACCCAAAAATCATAACACCAGCTTATCTGTAAGCCTCTTTGGCTAGACTGCTGATATGTGACAATGAATTTAAAGAAAAGACAAATGCATTTTCAATTCACCATCTTTTTTAATACTGAGTAATACTGCTTTGAAATATAGCCATTGCTTCGAGGTAGACTATTACAGATCAAAACTGACATTTAAAAGGCGTGAAATAAATACTTTGTCTACAATATATACCAATGAGGTAGAAATGGTTATAGTACAGTATAATGTAAAGCATATACAAGGATAATGTTTCTGAAAGAAGTAGTTTAGGAACCAATGCTTTGAATACATGAGAATGTTTTATCCTCATACCTACGGTTATTGCATTCTTTAGAAAAGTGACAGTTAATCAAACTATAGTTAGAGTCGAGAGATGAAAAGCTTGTTGACATGTTTTCGCCACTGCACACTTATAGGTCCTAACTGCTCGCTGCATAAAAAATGATTTGCATATCATCATTGCACCGCTGCCCTCTGGTTCACAGTGCTTCCAGCAATAGGAACAGTTTCTCCCTGTCCACTCCATCCAGTCCACTCATGATTTTGAACACCTCGATCAAATTTCCCTCTCAGAGAGAACAGCCCCAGCTTCCCCTAAAGTTCCTCATCCCTGCAACCATTCTTTTCTACACCCACAACAGGATCTTCTCGTTGTACAAGGTTTACTTTGGCTTTGGGTTTAGTGAGCAATTCTACCCATGAGTCTTTCTTCCTGGTTACCTCAAAGTTCATTCTAGCCAGTTAATGACATGCACATATCAAGACATGGATAAGCCAACCTAAGCTTCTGTCAGGCTAGATGGGAGGGGGGGTGGCATCCATTAGCTCCTGTCCCACCCCAGAATCTGATCCCTGGCAGCAGAAGCACTGCCTGCTGAAAACTGCCAGCCAATCAGAGGTCTGCTGCTCATCTTCAATACCAGCGCCCAGGGGAGAGGTGGCTGCTGGGAGGACCACACCCACTGAAGCCCAAGATTGTGGAGGGTGGAGGGGATTTGGAGGCACAGGGGGATGATAATCTCCCTTCCTGATCATGGGATCCACCACCTCCACTCTAATTGAATGCAGAGTGCTTGTTAACAAAGGGCCCCCTTTACACAAACCATCCCCCATACCCTTCCCCATCCACCAGAGGGAAATGCGACAGCTCTCACTGTTCACCCTTCCGAGGGCACAGAGAATGACTGTGCTATCCTGGAATAGTGGTGCCGTCAGGGATGACAGGTGTGAAATGGTTCATCAAGAAGTCAAATTATTGGCTCCCTAGGGAAGGGTGTGCCTAACTGAATCACAGAATCCCTACCATGCAGGTAGGGGCCATTCAGCCTGCACTGACCCTCCAAAGAGCACTCCACCCAGACCCTCCCATGGCTAATCCATCCTAACCTGCACACCTTTGTATTGTGGGAGGAAACACACATAGACACAGGGAGAATGTGTAAACTCCACACAGACAGTCACCCAAGGGTGGAATTGAACCCAGGACCCTGGCCCTACAAAGCAGCAGTGCTAGCCACTAGGCCACCATGTCACATTTGTTTTATTTGGTTATGAACCATAGTTATAATCTTTCACAAAGCTATGAATGTCAGAATGCCACACTTTCCCAATTATTTTACCATTTGTCTTTTTCAGTCAATATTCATTCAAGGAGCACAAAAGCCTTTACGTTTGAAAACCTCATAATTAAAGATTAGATATGCATGAAACAAAAATGTTAATTCTAATGTGTATACTCGTAAGGAGGAATTATTGAGGAGAAGGTCACTTGGTCCCTAATTTTGTTCTGCCATTTAGGAAGATTATTGATCTGTTCTGCTTGGGGCCTCAAATCTAAATTCTTGCCTAGCCTTGATAATCTTCAACTTCCCTGCTCATCTATCTCAGCTTTAAAAGTATTCAACAGCATTGTGTGAAACTTTCAGCTCCGGCTACTCAAACAGGGTACAACTGTGTATCCCCAACACAGAATTGAAAAAATAAACCCCCTTTTAGGAGTGTTCCTCATTTTCCAGTTAGACACACAGAGGGCACAGTGAAGGAGCATTCCGGGATTGTTATAACACAGCAACACTCTATATACAACCACAGAGAATACTGGAGAAACTCAGAAGGTCTGACACCATCTGTGGACAGAGAAAGGAGTTAACGTTTCAAGTCCAGCAGCCCTCTATTTTAACACTCCTTCTAATTCAGTAATGCAAGTAATCTGCTAGGAGAAAGATTACTACACTTCTGGGACAGGCTACATGACAAGAACTTAAAGCATAAAAAAGGACCAAAATTAGGCCATTTTGCCCTTCAAGTTTGCTCCACCATTCAATTCTGATTGATATGTTTCTTAACCCCAGTCCCTTTACTCATCAAGAAGTTTCGCATCTGAGTCGTAAACACAGTCAATAACTCCACAGCCCTCTGCAGCAACAAATTCCACTGATTCGCCATTCTCTAGCTAAAGAAATTCCTCCTCATCTCAGTTCTACATGGTCATCCCTTCACCCTGAGGCTATGCTTCTGCGTCCCAGTTTCTCCTACTCGTGGAAATATCTTCTCCACGTCCACTCTATCCAGGCCTCTCAGTATTCTGTAAGTTTCAATCAGATCTCCTCCCTCGCCCTCATTCTGCTAAACTCCAAGTACAGATCCAAACTCCTCAACTGCCCTTTATATAACAGGCCATTCATCCTGAGATCATTCTTGTGAGCCTCCTCTGAATCCCCTCAAAGGCAAGCCCACCCTTCCTTAGATACTGAGCCCAAAGCTGCTCACAATATTCCAAATGTGGTCTGATCAGATGTTTGGAACTATGATCTCCGCAGCCATGGTGACAGTAGTCTGGGTCAGCATGGCAACCAAAACCATTCACATAGCTGCAGTCTGACCTACCATTACAAGACCAAGAGGTAACTTCTGCCTTTGCTGCAGTGGGAACCACAATAGTGACCATGAGACATTGCCTGACAGCGGGGCATGTCACCACTTCCATGACAGACTAAGAGAGGAAGATGTTATGGAGCACTTTCTCTGCTATAGAGTCCAGGAGACAAAGATGTGTCTTGTATATCAAACTCTCTGGCTGTGTGCCACCTTGCCCTGCAAGGGAGTGGAAGCAATGTCAGTCATCTTGTTGCACCATATTTTTGTGATGCATCTGCCAGGGCTGAATAGCTGGCATATATGGGCATAGTGAGATGTGGATGGCGTTAATAGAAAGTGGTGTGAAAGCAGAGTGGAGTATCTGAAAATTAACCCAGTGGGTGCTGCAGCATGAGTGACAGGGTGTGGGAGTGTGCTATGCTCCATGGAGAAGTGTCAGAGACTGTTGGTGTGTTGAGGAGATGCATTCACTGACCTTCACTAGCCGTGGGAAGTCATTGAGCTTGTTTCAGCCCGCTTCCAGGTCCTACAGGAGGGACACCAGGAGTTCACTCCTCTGGCCACTTGTTCCCATTCACTTCACAGGATGGCCCAAGAGGGAGACTCCTCGCTCCTGTGGAAACACAGTTCCTCACCTCCTCTACCTCCAGGGCCTCAACCAAGAACGTGGGGACTCTTCTCGAATGGATGATCCATTTGTCTTAATCCCACTTACAGATGAGTGCATTACTGGCAATCAGCAGCTGTTTATTTTCAGTTTCTGCAGCTTCCTTTTAGAAGGCTCAGACAAGCTGGAGGCTTGTTGGAGCACTAATGAGTCTTGTATGCTGCTCAACACACTTTGCTTAAAGGCTGCAGTCAACGATGTGAAGAGACAATGTGGAGCTTGAAAGAACATAGAAGTAATCATTGAAGAGTATATCCAAAGTATTTCCGGGATCAACAGTGTTTTGCTGCCAATGTTTAGAAATTACCAGGACCTGGTTGATGTTATGAGCTCCTACCACCATTTAATATTGTGAATTCTATCTGCGGTGCCAACGATATGACTACATCTACACAAATGAAAAAAACACGTCCTGGTTTGCAGATTATTTTTTCTTATCTGTTTCGAAAACTGATTCAAAGCACTAAAGATGACCATTTGGCTCATTGTGGCTGTTCCATTGCCCTCTCCAACTTAGTTTTTATAACTTACTCATGGGACATGGGCATCGCTGGCTGGGTCCAGCCTGTCCCTAGTTGCCCCCTTGAGAAGATGGGGATGATCTATCTTCTAGAACCACTGTAGTGCATGTGCTGTAGATAGACCCACAATGCCCTTAGGGGGAGAATTCCAGGATTTTGACCTAGCTGGTGTCAACACTGCCAACTAATCTCACCTGACTGCTTTTCCATATCTGTCTATCTTTCAGTTTTGGCAAGTACACAAGTATGGAGCCCCTTTTCAAATGAAAGCATAGTCGCCACGGTAATATAGTGCTTAAATGTAGAAGGTCATCAGCCCTTACTTTGCCATGGGTGATCTGGTTGTGGTCTGAACCTCACTTTCTTGTCTCTCCCCCACATAGCCCTTGCCTTCCTTGTTCTTCAATTCTGGTAAAGAATTAATTACATATCCTAATGACTCACTGTACAAAAAAAAGTCCCTTTCTTTGTTCAGATGAGAATTTCTCATCAATTCCTGTTGCAACAAAAGACACTCATGCCTGGGAACAGAGAAAATACGAGTCATTTTGAGACTCCTGATAGTCCAATTCTTACTCCACCAACTCAAAATTGTCATAAGGTCATTTCTGGAACAAAGAATGCTTCAAGTAATTTGGATTTGTCTACTGCTTCAAGCAGTTTAAACAAGAAGCAAAGAGGTGTAACAGTGTGGATTATTTTTGGATGAGGGTATCAAATGGCATTCCTCATCTGTATCCAATTTGTAAAAGGTAAGCTTTACCATGATGGAGTTTAATAAAGAGTTCAAATAGTAAAATAGTAATTCAACTGCAAACTCAACTCTAAAAAGCAAGCAATAAGAATCAATTTCAAATGTGCATCTGGTACATCATTAAACCACCTATTTAATCTGTATCTCTTACTGAATTACCTATTTTCTGGAAAACTAATTGATGTGCTCCTACATTTTCCAAATCTTGCCCTCTGTTTGGCTGTACTGAATGCTTAAGTACGTGAATGTGCCTCAGAATAACATCAGAACTAGAAGCAGGAGTAGGCCGTTCAGCCCATCGAGTCTGCTCTGCCATTTAAAACAATCATCCTCATCTCATCCTGGCCTTAACTCCACTCTCCTGCCCGCTCTGCATAACCATTCAGCCTGTTGCTAACTAAAAACTCCACTTTACATTTGCTCAGTGTCCCACCTTCCACTGCACTCCAGGGGAGTGAATTCTACAGGTTCACATCCTTTGAGAGAAGTAATTTCTTCTAATCTCTGTTTTAAATCTGCAACCCCTTATTCTAAAATGTACTAGATTGCCGCATAAGGGGAAACATCCTCTCTGCGTCTACTTTGTCAATTCTCTTTAGCATCTTCTAAACCTCAATTAGATCTCATTCTTCTAAACTCTAGTGAGGAGAGGCCTGAACTGCTCAATCTCTCTTCTTGAGACAGGCCTTTCATCTCTGGAATTAATCAAGTGAATTATCTCTGATGCCAGTGATTCTGCATCCCTCTTAAAGGAACTACAGCTATGTGTGTTAATTTATATAGACTGTGTTGATTTGTGTGGTGTAAGGGGGGAAGGTGATACAGACTTTGTGATTGGTCTTGATCATTTTTGAGATGAAAAAGGGACGAATGTCCTGGAATATTCCAAAACAACCTGAGCTGGTGTAAGAACTTAAATGAAGGCTAGATTTAGTTGCTTGTTTGCTTGCCACAGAGGGCTGTGGAGGTTAAGTCACTGAGTGTCTTTAAGACAGAGATATATAAGGTCTTGATTAGTCAGGAGATTAAGAGCTATGGGGAGGAGGCGGGAGAATGGGATTCAGAAACATATCAGCCATGATCAAATGATCATCAGACCTAATGGGCTGAATGGCCTAATTTCATTCTTAAAGCTTAAGGCTTATAACGCAGTAAATAGTTGGAAACCCAATCTTTACTTCATGTTCTACAATAATGGGTTTTATATCTGTGCAAATATCTTTTGAAATTTATTTTTGAAGCTTATATTTCAGAGAAGCAGCAAAAGACAGTGGTATTCTATTTTAGCGAACCAGTGACAACGCACAACAAGGCCAATGACAGGACTAAGATAAAAGCAAAATCCTGCAGATGTTGGAAACCCGAAGCATAAACAGCAAGTGTTGGAGAAACTCAGCAGGCCTGGCAGCATCTGTGGAGAAAAAAACAAGAGGTAACATTTCCGAAAAAAGGTCCTGAAGCTGAAATATTGACGCTGTTTCACTCTCCGTAGATGCTAATGACAGAATTACTGTTTACAGAGGCTTTAGAAGCTTACCAGGAACTTGCCAAAATATGGCCTTCAATGTAACTGAACTGGACATTTAAAAACGGTGCTTACCTAACAATGTTTCCAGCAGTGATTTGAAATATCACAGCTTGTACTTATTATTTTACTTATTACAGGCTTGTTTCGCTATATATTGCTCTGCAATGCAATCTTGCAGCTTTAAAAAATGTAGAACTCTGAAACAAAAATAATATAATAGCATTTTATTAATAAGAAAAGAAATGCAGTTTTTATGCATCCTGTACTTTGTAAAACTTCAATCATTACAAGAAGGAAATGTACAAGTGACACTGAGGTACTATAACAGTAGGATAATCATTGCTGAAAAAAACAGACTTGCTGTCAAAGCTTTTCATTTTGCATTCATCAGGACAAAATCACAAGAATACCACATCGCAAAGGAAATAATTTATACTGGAGGAGAAGAGGTTACTGATTGGTTGGCATGGCCATGATGCATCCACCAGGGAAAAGCAGACTCCCTTATTTTGTTTAATAGGGCAAGGATCAATGCGGCTTTCTGTTTGCAAAGCACAGAGCCTTACCTTGTGAATACATGTACCTTTGAGCACTCGTAAAGTGTGTCTCACCCCAACTAATAATCTTAAACTAGTTGTTAGTCGAATTCTTAGCAACATTCAGGATTGGCAAGCAAGTATTGTCCAAACTCGGAATCGCATCTAAAGTTGGACACTACGTTCTAATTTTCTCAAGTGCTGGCTTTTAAGTACGGTTATGTCTTCCTGTTGCAAACAGCCAAAGGGTTTGATATTTGATAAAATTAGCAATTGGAGAATCTCAGTGGAACAATATGGGGCAGGTTCTGACTGACAAAAAGCAAATTTGGAGCTGATATCAATCTTTATACAAACATTTAGAATATATGTCTGTGTAAGTCAGAGAAGGGTACTCTTGCAATCACTTAAGGATGTAGTTGGATAAGGGGCGGAGGAAGGAGAGAGTAAAGATTGAGGCTAAAAAGGTTGAGTTCCGAAGAAGGGTCACTAGACATGAAACGTTAACTCTGTTTTTTTCTCCACAGATGCTGCCAGACCTGCTGAGTTTTTCCAGCAATTTGTTTGTCTGCAGGATTTTGCTTTTATTGGAAAGAGACACTTCCTGGTCTAATAACCTGCCATTCTGGGTAAAATGAAACTGCCAGCTTGGGAGTGCCATCCTTCAATCACACTTTGCCTCCAGCCCTCCTGTGATATTGGTGACTCTGTTGGGAATGGGTGGAGTTCTGTTCCAAACTTGCAAACCAGAAACTCTGGTCAGGAAGGCCAGAATCCAACTTAATTGGACTTATGACCATTGTGCTTTTTACTGATGATTTCCAGCCAAAGGAATAGGATGAAAGTGAAATTTTGACATTATCTTTCAAATTTAACCCAGACTCGCACAACGAAACAAATAATAAATTTTATTCTGATGCTCTTTTTCAGTATCCACGTACGCCCTCCTATTTGACGTCCCTTTACTCCCAGGTCACAGTGGAGATATTGTGGACAGGGGAACTGACTGTATCATTCTTGTGGCTTTCCCAAATGAGAATTGATTGTAAAATGATTTTGTGCAGTTTGCAAGCCAGAACCCACCTCCCCTTTATGTGCTTCAGACTGGAGTTAAAGGCTAGCTTGAACACATGCTAGTCTCTCATATTTTTCAACTGCTGTTCAGTGTGTGGAACCATTCAATGCTGCACCCACTTAAAGATATGAGCCACATGAAGCATATGGAGCAATGAATGTAGTTCCCATGTTGTCATTTGCTGGTTATCAAATTTCACAGCCAAAATTTACTTGGCTATACAAATATTGACTGGGAGAAATTTGATATTATTTGTACTGTCTGATATTGTACAAAGGCTAAATGCATTCTTATTAAATTTATTTCACTCACTTTTTTTATTCATTTCCAGGATGTGGGTGTCACTGGCTGGGCCCAGCATTTATTGCCCCATCCCTAGTTGCCTCTGGAGAAGGTGGGGGTGAGCTGCTTTCTTGAACTGCTGCAGTCCATGTGCTGTGGGTTGACCCACAATGCCCATAGGGAAGGAGTTCCAGGATTCTGACCCAGTGACAATGAAGGAACGGCGACATATTTCCAAGTCTGGATGTTGGGTAGCTTGGAAGGGAATTTGAAGGTGATGGTGTTCCCATTTATCTGCCGCTCATTTTAACATTAACCATTTAAAATAAACAGGCTAATTCCTTTAAAATGCCCTTTGAGAAGGTGGTGGAGAGCTGCCTTCTTGAACCACTGCAGACCATGTGCTGTAGGTTGACCCACAATACTGCTAGGGATTTTGACCCAGAGATGCGGAAGGAATGGCAATATATTTCCAGGATGATGAATGGCTTGGAGGGGAACCTGCAAGTGGTATGGTGTTCCTGTTGAACCAGGGGTGATCCCCTGGCTTGATGATAAAGGTAGACTGGAGAATTCACCAGGGCATAAGGTTACAGATTGCTATTGAATCAAATTCTGCTGCTGCTGATGGCCCATAGCAGCTCATGATGGCCCAATTAATAGTTGCCAGATATGTTGAAAATCTATCCCATTTATCATGGTGTAGTACCACACAAAATGCTGAAGGGCATCCTCAGCTGTGAAGACAGGACTTTGTTGTAACAAGGGCTGTACAGTAATGACTCCTACTTATACTGTCGTGGGCAGATGCATCTGCAACTGGTAGATTGGTGAGGACAATGTCCAGTTGGTTTTCCCTTCTGCCACTGACATTTTATTGCCTGTCTCCAGTACTGAGTTATCAGTCAAGGGAGCAATGGCATGGTGAACAGGAATCAGTTGGAGATTTCCTTTTCTATATTTGACCCGACACTTCATGAGGTTCCGAGTCAATGTTGAGGACTCCCAGAGCAATTCTCTCCCAACTGTATCCCACTGTGCCACCACCTCTGCTGGGTCTGTCCTGCCGATGGGACAAGACACATCCAGGGATGGTGATGGTGGTGTCTGGGACATAGTTGTACTCACTGAATCATACTGTTATTTGACTTGTCTGTGGGACCCTTGACGATGTGCAATTTCAGGGGTGACCCATGGTTCCTCATCCAAAACAGACTTGTTTCATTCGCAAGTCCACTGAATGAATACTGACTCTCATGTTTTTTATTCATAGCAGCTATTATAGTTGCTGGACCCTATTCTATCCTTGCCAATTATTCACACATAGCACCATCCACTGTCCTGGTTAGCCATCCAGAGCAGAAAGTCTGCTTGATTTCCTATTTCCCAGCCTGGCGAGACTGTCAGCTCAGTCAGGACCATAAGCTCTTGCCTTTCATAATGTAACAACTGTTTCATTACTAGCTAACCTAAAACTGCTTGATGGAATCTGGCACAAAAGAATTCATCACATACCCTGAAGCTAAATAATCATAGCTGTCTTCAGTAGCTGAAGCAATACTCTTAATAAAACAGCGCAAATTTAAGGATGATAAAACAGACTGCTTTTTACACCCAGTGGAACAAAAACAGCCACAGGGTGTGCTGTTATCTTCGCAATGAGGACAAATGCCATGACATCTGGAGTGAAATGACCTACCTTTGGACTGAGCCAGCAGCAACAGTTTTTTTTAAAAACTATCTAGTTTTGATTCATTTGAGCCACAATTAAACCAGAATATGCAAAGGTTTGAACAGTAACCAGCATCCCAACATTACTGTCGCCTACAGAAGTACCATCAGCGCATTTCTCCACTTGATTGTGGAGATGTCATTGAGGTTAATGTGAGGAGTTCGGAAATAAGCATGCCCCTTCACAGACATCTCACAAGAATCGCTCTCGAATGGAGACGCTCGAGGACCTCCAATTTCGGGCCTGGGACTTCATCATAACATCAACAGGGCTGAGGTAACAGCCTGAACACAGGTTAATGCCCCAGATTCCAGGCAGTTAAACAGAGGGAATCACAGGGGTCTCAGGGAGGTAGGAGTCAGTGACTGCTGTTGGGTGGAGAGCCAGCAGGCCAGGTCAGGAAGAGATGAGGGTTGGAAGGGTTTGGAGGTTGAAGTTCGGAGTGAACTCTGAGATCTCAGCGATGGAGATTTGCTTGTTTTCACACATGCGATGTTTAGCACTGGTTTCCCTAGAGGTCATCAGCTCAGACACACTACCTCACGGAAAAACAAAATGATAGCAGGGACCAGAAGCAGGCAGAAGACGCCTCATTTGTTTATGCAAATTGACTAACATCTGCTTCAGATTTGGGTAAAGGATGCCCCTGGTTTGTCCTTTATCAAGATGGCATCTGAACAGCTCAGGTCATTGGGGTGCCCAAGCAGCATCCTGGGCATCTAAACTGGTGCCGCCGATCCCAATCATGCTGTTGTTCACTTGATGCTGCAGACCAGCTTCTTCCTTTGCTTCTCCTTCCCAGCTTTCCTCCACCCCCACCCCCTGCCATTCCACCTGGGCCTCACAAACGTCACGGTCAGGCGCGAGTTCCGAATAACCTGCTCCACTCTGAGTACAACTTCAGCTCCTTTTGCAAGACACTGGGCTGAACTTTGCAAAGAGCGTTTTCAAAGCCCCCATAGGGGGTAGCCTGTTGACAGAGCTGTATCAGGTCACTCCCAGAATACCCCTCTGTATGGTGCAAATTTCCCCATCGCTCAGGCTGTGGTCTTGTTGAGACAAGCCATAGATTAAAATCTGACATCTTGCAATGCTGTCGGATGGAGAGACGTCAAGTCGCTTTACAAAATACCTGTGTATAGTCTCCTCTATGTCATCCAGATGCCTGGTACCTTTGTTGACTATGATATGGTCACTGCTCAAGTTCACCATGCCTTCTACATGAGACAATAGTTTGGCTTTAATATAGCTTAGATGGTTACTCTCTTCACTGCTAGTATTAGAGAGCATAGCATTGAGTTCATTTATGAAGATAACAGACAGTTGAAGGGATTGGGCCGTGAGAAACATAGCCTGCAAGATCATCTCTCCATCTCCCTTCCATTTGGAGATGAAAGATGACCCACTGACCTTTAGGAAGGTTGCCCCGAGGCAGGAGGCGATACACCTTGTGAGCATTGTTTTACACCCACGGCAGGGTCCGAACACCAAAATGCTTTTGGGTGGTTCGCTTCCCACCACAGTAAGCCACAGGCCTCAGCAGGGGCCACAACACGTGCTCCTCAATCAGTGCTTTCACACTATCCTGTCTAGCAATATCGCCCCGTTGTACTGGAGGACCACAGTCAACTACTTCATTTGTCACAAGGTTTAAAAGCTGAGAATCCAGGTTCTTCAACTGCTCCTCTCTGCAGCTGGTGACTAAATGTGAGGCCATGGTCATCAACCATTTCCCGATTTAATAACGTAGGGCTGAACTGCACAAGCGCTTCCGTCGGTCTTGATTGCAGCAGATGTTCGTCATGGCTGTAGAGCGGAGGCATCACTCCTTTCCCTTCCTGGCCACTGTATTTGCCAATAAGATCATCCACAAGACCTTGTTTCCTCTTCGACTCGACAGACAACACCTCATTGTTTCTGCCGAAGCCATCACCTTTGCAATCATCAGGACCAACATCTGCTGGCAACTGGTAAGCCGCCGAAATAGTCCTTTGTGGTCCATAATTGTACCTTCTGTATCTACCAGTACTCTCCAGCTCCTTTGCTGCTGAGGCTTTTCTCTTCAAAGATCTGCCCGAGCCATTGTTGACAGGCGACACTGAGCCAGGAGCCACGTTGTGCCTTTGGTTATCATAGCCAGAGACAGTGGAAGGTCGGGCCGTAGGGGTTAGAAGAATAGGAGCTGGAATGCCCGAGGGGACGTACGAAGATGGGAGATGGGCCCCCGTGTAACCAGGGCCCATGCTTGATTCGCTCGGGTCTCTATTTGAAGGGTACGTGTGCAGTGGGCTTCCTCCAGCTAAAGCTGAACTGTAAGATGGGACTATAGTGGGTGTGGGATGCACTGGCTGTAGAAGGCTCGAGCTACTTAAAGGTAAAGAATAAGAGGAAGGGGCTGCCAGTGATGTTTGGCTGCAGTAAGCTGAGGGTAAGTAAGTACCATTGTAACCTGATGAGAATTCCAGAGATGTTCCAACTGGGACAAGGCTAGACTGAAGACTCGGGAGAGCGGTGGGACCACATACATGATTTGGATAGCGAGATTCAGAGTGACTATTGGCTGTGACAGAGGAACTGCCTATCCCTACACTGCTGTCACCTGCTGGGACAGTGGGATGAGTTTCTGTTTTACTGCCAGAAAGGCCCTCATGGACTGAGTTTATAGAATATGTATCATTTACACTCAGTGACATTTGCCAGGTATCATTTTCACTCTTTTGCTCATGAACTGACCCAAAAGACCCATCTGCATAAGGATTTAGCTCAGGTCTCTCATATGAAGAGTTCACAAGCCCAGAGTATTTCTCTGCAAACTTCTTCAGCAGATTGGAAGCAGACAGTGCAGAAATGTTGTCGTTCGCCCATACGTACTGGTGACGTTGCTGGGTGAGATTGCTATCGTCTGGTTTGGGTGCTGGAGAGGAGGTTGTAAATGAGATGTCGGGGTAATGCTCTGGCTTCTGGGCATGCTCCGGTGTCCAATGCATTTTCCACAGGCCTGAAAAGCAACAAAATACATAGTGACTGAGAGCTTCAAAGAGCAGTGCATTCAATTGGAGCTGCTAGGTTATCTAGTTGTCGGATTGTCAGAGTTGAATGTTACCAGGTATTTGCTTTATCCTGAATGTAAAACTCTTTGGGTACCATCAGTCAGGCACAAGAACATATGCTTTCAGATCTGAGTGCTATTTCGAGATGGAGGTGTCTTGTTCTCAAAATTTTCAGTGGCCAACCAACCACCCCACAGGGAACTGAACAATCAAGGCAAGGAGGGGCCCAAATTGAGCCCAGCCAAGGGCAGAGCAAGTCATGACATTCAATCTACTTACTCTACCTATATTTCCCTATATTTCCTACAGATATCCTTCTTAGGACAAAAGGGATCAAAGAATAGGGGGAGAAAGACGGAATAGGAAACCGAGTTAGATGATCATATTGAATGGAGGAGTAGCTTCGAAGGGCCAAATGGCCTACTCCTGTTCCTATTATTTTTACTATAAGACCATGAGATATAGGAATAGATTTAAGCCATTCAGCCCATTGAGTCTGCTCCTCCATTTGATGGCCAATCTGTTTCTCAATCCCATTCTCCTACCTTCTCCCTGTAACTCTTGATCCCCTTTTGAATCAGCAATCCATCGACCTTTGTCTTATGACTGTGTTTTCTGCTTTACCTCAGTGTTGTAATGTAGCAAGACAGGGCTCACTGATTGCAAAAATATTCCACTCAAAGGCCTAAACTGATTGATTTTCTAAGTAACTGGCTCAGGGTCTCAGTCCCTCGTAGTAAGTGTATGCATGGACAGAAGTGGGTGAACACAGACATAGGCTTGGCTGAGATTCCCTCCCTTCCCTGACTTGAACATATATTCTTCCAAAGTTTGTTGCTACTTTTTATAGCAATGCACAATCTTTTGTGATCATTGTCTGGTACCAGGGGTAAAAGCTATTTAAAGGCTAATTTGGATCGAGGACCTGAAGTTATTCCAAATCAAATTATTTTTACAATGAAAGAAGGATCAATGCACCATGACATTTTTTATCCTGGCTTAGTTTACAGTTGACATCAGTGCCTCCCTGATAAAATTTTATTTTGACATTTAGGGGCTTGCATTCTTTTGATTGGAGTAATGTCACCGGACGGGTGATCCAGAGGACCAGGTGAATTCTCTGGGGAGCATGATTTCAAACCTTACCACAGCCCCTGGTGGAATTTAAATTCAATTAATATTTAAAAAACAAGTCTCTGTCATAGTTACTGTGACAATTATCATTGATGATTGTAAAAAGCCATCTGGTTCACTTCAGTGAAGGAAATCTGCCAGCCTGACCTGGCCTGGCCTACATGTGACTCCAGGCCCGCAGCCATGTGATTGACACTTAAGCTTTGAAACTGGCAAGCCACTCAGTTCAAGGGGCAACTGGGGATGGGCAAAATGTGTTGGCCTTGCAAAGGACACCCATGCTCCATGAAAGAGCTATTATTTTCTAATTTCACACTATGGAAAACTAATAAATATTTAGTTGCACTAACTGACAACTGTGTTCTGCAGACCATTTTTAGAAGCATTGCAGTATGGATTTTTTACCCCCCCTCAGACATACTTCTGGTGGAGTTGGGGTTTTGAACTTGTGGTTCAGTTATTCAGGGATAAATGACATTACTACCATGCCACAACAACCCAGGTATGTCAGAGAGTGCATGTGAAGAAAGGAATTGCATTAGGCCATTAATCACTGATAATTGGCAAGACACACAGCAGCAACATTTCAGGGACTGACTGAGCAACAGGCTACAATTCGGAAATCCTCAGACCATACTTATCCTCCCCGTGATAGTTAGCAAAAAAGTGCCCATTGGCAAAATAAAGGAAAGACTTGCATTTGCATAGCGACTTGCGCCCCTTTGGGATGTGCCAAAGCCCCTTGAAGCCAGTGGAGTACCTTTGAAGTGTTTCCACTGTTGTAACCTTGGAAGCTGATTTGCGCACAGCAAGATCCCATAAGCAGCAATTAAATAAAAGAAACGACAATTCACCCATAGTTATTGTTGCTCTCGGGACTCCTCCCGATCCAAAATGTCTTCACAGATGGCCTGAAAAACACTTAGTAAGGTTTTTATGAAAAATACATGCATAATTATGCAGTAGTGGAGGTTAATTGGAAAACCAATAATTTTACATCAAGTTAAACCCGGCATTTGGGTCAAGTTAACAAGAGGTTAATTTTGATCGCTCTCCTCACGCCCTGTCAGATCACAGCTTGGGCATGAGACTCAGCTCCCTGCTCCCTTGACCCTATTCTCTCCGGAATGATCACCCAACATCCTGCCCTGGTGCCCATGCTAGCTGACATTGTAAATGGCTGCCCTTATTTTATATGCCCCTTGCCAACTCTCCCCCTATACAACACTCCTTTCATATGTTCTCTCTATACCTCTATCTACTAAATAATCTTTGATGTCTCTCTGCAAGCGACCACTCCCATCTCCAATCTCCCTTTCTCTGTCGGGTCCTTGAATGTTTTTGACCTTCTTGTGCAGCTTTAGGGAATTAGCTGTATTCAGAGTCACACGAGCAGCTACTACCTTGGTGAACAGTCAGTCCTATCTACATTTGACTACACCACCGTTCACCAACTTGGTCAGATCACAGAGATGTTGAGGGTGATGGGTGGGAGCCACAACATTTATCCTCAGCTTGCAAGGTGCAGGCCGAACATCACACATTTAGACGGAAGCCTCCCCATGGACTGGAATGAGAAGCAGCATCTCAACATGAAAAACTGTGGTCTGTACAGATGAGATACTGCAGGACCTTCCCTCAGATTATTTCCATTCCCAGCTAAGACGGCAATGAGTAGGAATTTCCTCTCCTTGAGGGTCATTAGTTTTGGAATTCTCTTCCCTGGAGGCCAGAGGAGGCCGGATTATTGAGTTTTTTAAAAATAATTGGCGGGGCAGGCAGGAAAGTGTGGCCTAGACCACAGCGTCATCTTATTGAAGGGCTGATGTGGGCCAAATAGTGTCCTACTCCTGTTCCTTTTTTTTAATGTTGTTATCATCCCTCCATCATAAGGTCAGAGGTGGGGATGTTTGCCAGTGATTGCACAATGTTCAGTACCATTCACAACTCCTCGGATCCTGAAGCAGTCCATGTTCAAATGCAACAAGGTCTGGACAACATCCAGGCTTGGGCTGACAAATGGCAAGTAACATTTGTGCCACACAAATGCCAGGCTATGACCATCTCCAATAAGAAACAGTCTAACCATTGCCCCTTGACATTCATGGTATTACCATCACTGAATCCCCCACTATCGACATCCTGGGGGTTACCATTGACCAGAAACTCCACCGACACACCACATAAACACAATGACTACAAGAGCAGGTCAGAGGATGGGAATCCTGCAGCGAGTAACTCACCTCCTGACTCCCCAAAGCCTGTCCACCATCTACAAGGCACAAGTCAGGAGTGGGATGGGATACTCCCCACTTGCCTGGATGGGGGCAGCCCCAACAACGCCGAAGCAGCTCAACACTGTCCAGGATAAAGCAGCCGCTTGATTGGCCCCACATCCACAAGTATCCACTCTGTCCACCACCGACGCTCCGTATTAGCAATTTGTACTATCTACAAGATGCATTGCAGAAATTCACTGGAGATCCTCAGACAGCACCTTCCAAATCCACGACCACTTCCATTGAGAAGGACAAGAGTAGCAGATACATGGGATCACCACCCCCTGCAAGTCCCCCTCCACTCACCAGCCTGACTTGGAAATATATCGCTGCTCCTTTACTGTCTCTGGGTCAGAATCTTGGAATTCCCTCCCTACCTACAACACATGGACTGCAGCAGTTCAAGAAGGCAGCTCACCACCACCTTCTCAAGGGGGCAACTAGGGACGGGGCAATAAATGCTGAGCCAAGCCAGTGACATGCATATCCCAGGAATGAATTAAAAATGATCATATGAACAGGTCAGCAAACAGGAAGGTCAGGCAATGGGCTACGGAAAAGCCCAGTGCTGGCATTACTTTGGGAACTGACACAGTTCATGCGAACTGATTAATCTTGTGGGGCTCCACTCTTGTTGCTAATTGCCTGTCGTGGGAGTGTTTGTGAGCTCTTTCCTCATGGGCTGCAGTAGCAGTAAGATTCATTTAAATATCAGCGTGTGGGTGGCTGGACTAACACAGTAGCAGTCACACAGTGCATATCTTCGAATGTCTTCAAGAAAACAGACTTGTAATGGAATTTTTATGCAATTCATGAATTTTGCATATTTGCCGTTGCGGAGCTGATTCCTTTTTTTGTGAAGTCCTGAAGTCTTTCAGCTGGATTCTGTCTTCTTCCCTGAAAGAAGGTTGCAGCTTTATGGTTGCAGCTCATCTTCCTGAGGAGTACCAAGTGTCGCAGTGTAGGCTTCCAGTCACTAGGAGGCACCCTGCCATTGACAGCCCTGACAGACACCAGCCAGGAAATGTTCATGATGAATGCTGTAATGAACCGCAGTATCCAGCCCTCTCTGTCTGTACAGCAACACAGGAGATCTACTGCCATGAGCCGAAAGATAGCTGCCATCTTTAACCTCATCTCAATGAAGAAGAACCGCAGGAGAGTCACATCAGATTCGAACCACTAACACTAGTTTTCGCTCCACAGCCCCTGCGAGACCTGCTGAGTTTCTCCAGCATTCTCTGTGCCTGTTTCAGATGTCCAGCATCTGCAGGATTTTGCTTTGAGTAGAGACAGAAAACAGCCCCCAAAAGGGCAGAAAGGCTGAAGATGGGGGGTGGGCTGCCTGACATTCAGCTCCTCATCCCTTACAAAGGGAGGGCCATGACTCTGACTGTCCCAAGTGGCTGACTTACCGTGTCCAAACTCCTGGACTGGGATCAGAGGCTGCCCCTGACTTACTGCTGGGAAGCCCACCCCCCAGCGCAGGCTGCATCCCTTGATGTGACTGAGACCTTCTAACAGCCAGGACAAGCTTCCTGCCTTTGTGTCTGCACTAAATGGCAAGAAAAGGCAGCAGTCCAGTGAAGCTGCTATCTCTCGCTGAGGGACAAGGCAAGGCAGTATGCTGTGAGTATCCAGGTGGGCTCAGAGTGAGGGAGCACTGAGAGAGTGAGTGAACAGGCTGAAGATCCAGCCTGGTGCAGGCCATGAGCTGGGGCTGTGTCCCTGAGCACACAGTGTCCTTTGCTGCAGCATTACAGTGAGAGTTCCCAGGGCAGCCTGAGGGGCAGGACTGAAGGACAGAAGTGTCCTGTAAGTGGATTGGAAATGTGCCATGAGGGTTCTTGGAGGGTGGTACATGTCGGATGTCAGTGTGTGTGGGGTGTGTGTGGCCCATGGACAGGGCCCCGTGATGTCGGTGCCCGGTGTCCAACATGGAGATGGTTCAGAGCAGGCAGTAAGCGGAATCCACCAGGTGCTCGCTCTGACTTCCGTATTGAGAATTCCCCACGTCTGGATTATTGGAGGAGTTTGGTAACAGAGAGAGCTGAATATTAATGAGGCAAGTTGGGCTGTTAATAAGATGTTTAACAAGCAATGAACCCCCTTAAATGGCACAATAATCTGTGAGAAATGTATTCATACTCTGGCTTGCACAAAGGGCTGCTACAATTCAGCTCAACTCCAAGATAATCCCAGGTCAAAAGTGCTGCAATTCCCAGAGAAGGAAAGGTGCAGGATAAAAGCCCCTTGTTGGCGTGAATTTAGTAGTTCTGCCCTCCCAGCATTGTCTTCTAAAATGGCAGATGCAGGAAATCCAATTATCCTGACAGCACTTCTGAGATGAAACTAATTTTGCAGGTTCCAGCCGAAAGAGTGATACATTCATTTTTGTCTATTTTATGTTTACTCAGCAGAGGCCACAGTGAAGTGTTCACCAACTCCGCACTTTTTCATTTCTGACCTCACAACACAAGTTTGGTCAGAAATCAGCTGTATCGAGACAGTAGCCATCATGTTGTAACATTGCCTCTTGGAATCTCCATCAAGGACCTTCTGAGTGAGAAAGCGGTCCCCAGTCTCGAACTGAGCTATTCAGATCAGCAAATTCGAGAGTGGTTTCTGTGTATCAATTTGGCTGATCTCAAATGGGACATGAACTACCTGTTGCGTTTACATGTTCTTTAACACACCAAAGTGCCCTGCGGTGCTCCAGCAGAAGCATAGTTGGAGAATATAAGAACTGGGAGCAGGAGGAGGCCATTCAGCCCTTCGAGCCTGCTCCTCCATTCAATATGATCGTGCCCAATCATCCAACTGAGTTCCTGTTCCTGCTTCCACCCTTTGATCCCTTTAGCCCTAAGAACTATATCTCACTCCTTTTTCAAAACACTCAGTGTTTTGGCCTCAACTGCTTTCTGTGCCAGGGAATTCCACAGTCTCATCACTCTCTGGATCTCTTCTCATCACTCTCTTCTCATCTCAGTCTTAAGTTTAAACTGTGCCCCCCAACCCCAACCCCTGTCCCCACTCACAGCAGCTTCTGTCTGGTTCTGTCACACACAGTCTTGTTGTTTCTATCCCAACTGTAATGTACGAACTGTTCTGCAATGACACTGAATAACCGATTGAAAACCTCACAACAAACCCCATGCTAGTTTCCGAGCAAAATTGTAATCAATATTAAAACACCAAGTACAATTCTAAAGGGGCTGCAGGAGCAGAGGGAGCTGGGTGTATCTGTGCACAGATCATTGAAGGGGCCAGGAGAGGTGGAGAGAGCAGTGAATAAAGCACACAGTGCCTGCAGCTTCATTAATAGGGACACAGAGTACAGGAGCAGGGAGGTGATGCTGAACTTGTACAAGACACTTGTTAGAGCTCAGCTGGAGAATTATATACGGATAGTGCTGGAGAAACTCAGCAGGTCTGGCAGCATCTATGGAGAGAAAAACAGAGTTAACATTTCATGTACATATTGACTCTCCCTCAGAACCTCAAGAATTCTGAAGAAGATTCTCACCAGATTCGGAATGTTAACTCTGTTTCTCTCTCCACAGCTGCTACCAGGCCTACTGAGTTTCTGCAGCATTTTCTGTTTGTGTTTCAGGTTTCTGATGTCTGCAGTATTTTGCTTTTAATTGAAGGTGCTGATGGGACATCCTGCAGTCATCAGGACAGAATTTCAAGAATACCAAACCTCAAAGGGGGCAGCAATTTATCTGGTAATCTTGCAATTCTGATGGAAAGCTTGGGCAGCAGGTCTCATCTTTTGACAATGTCGAGGGAAATGGTGACCCCGTGCAAATATTTTATTCTCTTTCTGCCCTCAATGAACACGACGACACAGAATACTCCATGCATCCAAATACCTATCTCTTTCGCGACTGACTTTCCCCTGTGCAGTAAGAGATGGTCATGCATGCCAATTGTGAAATGCTAGAACATACAC
This sequence comes from Stegostoma tigrinum, assembly GCF_030684315.1. Classification (NCBI taxonomy): domain Eukaryota; kingdom Metazoa; phylum Chordata; class Chondrichthyes; order Orectolobiformes; family Stegostomatidae; genus Stegostoma; species Stegostoma tigrinum. The sequence continues at coordinate 16,487,906 of NC_081404.1, forward strand.
AAATTAACACTACCAAATCTCTAAGGGTCACTTTCACTTTCCATGCCTGCTATTGTACTTGGTTAGCAAAGTCAACTCCATCGAACAATTAGCTATCAGCACATCTCCTCAAACCAGAAATATAAACCATCCTTTTGTGCACCACGTAATCACCTGTTAAAAGAGCAGATATTCACTGTTGGTCCAACATTTTGAAAGCGAGCAGTCTTTCTTCCAGTCTTCATGGCCCCTTGGGTCACTGACAACTGAAAAACACAAATGACAAATTCGAGTGGTCCCAAATTGTTTGGGACCCTCAGGTGTGTTTATAGAACTTACCGACAATTCCTGTTGGATGTGGGATCGTTGTGATTTTTGATCTTAAATCAGCTGAATGGTTTCAGATGAACTGAAAGCATCAATTTTCGGGGGTGAATTCTCCATTTGTGTCAGTTTCAATCGGGGATGTGATGGACTGCCTTTGTTGCACGAGTAGAATTATCTGTTTGGAAATAGGCCTTGTCTGAGATCTATTGCCTATATTTTCCCAAAATATGTTTTGGAGAGCCGCCAGTGTTTTCTGTTCAAGCCAGCTGTAGCTTGGTTAACAATGTCTTTAACATGCAGAGGATAGGCTTAACCTCCTTTCCTGTTACCACCAAAAATTGCCGAGGGACCCTCTACAGATACTGATACACAGCAGCAGGGACCTGGGATTGATTCCACCCTCGGGCAACTGTCTGTGTGGAGTTTGCATGTTCTCCCTGTGTCTGCGTGAGTTTCCTCCCATTGTCCAAAGATGTGCAGATTGGGGTGGATTGGCCATGGGAAATTGCCCATAGTGTCCAGGGACGTGCAGGCTAGGTAGGTTAGCCTTGGGAAATGTGGGTTTATGGGACTATGGTCTGGGTGAGATGCACTTTAGAGGATCGGTGCAGGCTTGATGGACCAAATGTCCCCTTTCTGCACTGTAGGGATTCTATGAACAAAGAGAAAGAACAAAGAAAATTACAGCACAGGAACAGGCACTTCGGCCCTCCAAGCCTCTGCCAATCCAGATCCTCTATCTAAACCTGTCACCTAGTTTCCAATGATCTGTATCACTCTGCTCCCTGCCCATCCATGTACCTGTCCAGATACATCTTAAATGATCTTATTGTGCCCATCTCTACCACCTCTGCTGGCAATGCGTTCCAGGCACCCACCGCCCTCTGCGTAAAGAACTTTCCATGCATATCTCCCTTAAACTTTTCCACTCTCACTTTGAAATCGTGACTCCTAGTAATTGAGACCCCTACTCTGGGAAAAAGCTTCTTAGTCTCCATCCTGTCTATACCTCTCATGATTTTGTAGAGCTCAATCAGGTCCCCCCCAACCTCTGTCTTTCAAATGCAAGTAATCCTAATCTACCCAACCTCTCTTCATCGCTAGCGTCCTCCATACCAGGCAATATCTTGGTGAACCTCCTCTGTACCCTCTCCAAAGCATCCACATCCTTTTGGTAATGTGGCAACCTGAAAACAGTATCAAAGCCAACATCAGACTTGTGTACCAGTAAGCACCAGTCTCCTGCTGTTTTCTTGTAGCCCTGCAAATTAATCCTCTCTCAGTGCTCGTCTAACTGCTTTTTGAAAATCTCTGCATGCTCTAACACTTTCGGGTAGTTGTTCCAGATCATAAAAACCCTCTGTGAAAAACGTTTTCCCCTCTTCAATTTTTGCCAATGATTTGAAATCGTTAGTTTCTGCGATTGACTCCCATTGGCAAGCTGTGCCCTGGAGTTCCTGATTTCAGGAGAATTTTCATGCCTGCAGAGAGCAGCTGTGTTCAACAGCAGCAGGAGTGATGAGGAGATGTTTGTAAAATCAACGCTTAAGGAGCTTTTAGCAATACAGTACACATTTCAGGCATTGAGCTAATGAAGAAACACCAGCCACAGAAGTTGCACAAGAATCAGGAGAAAACATCAAATGCGAAACCGCAAGTGATCTTTTTTAAGGCATTAACCCCCGATACTTGTATCATTTGCAGAGCACAGAGCAAAGTCTTGCTTTTTGTAATGCTTTTGCACTTGTTACATGCTCAGTTTGTAGTTCCTTTCAGCTTGGAGTGTGATAGCCATCGCTGCATCATGTGGCACTGTCCTTTGGATTTCAGCTCAAGTGGTTGTTAGAACGTGGCCAGGCCAACATGAATATGTCAGAAAACCTGAAAATATTTTTTCAGTACTTTATTGAGAGAAGGAAGTGGTGAGGAAGAAAGTAAGGCACACACTTTAAATGAGCAGAATTTCAAATCGAGCTTTGCTGTCAATATTAGAGCACAGGAAACATAGCAGCCAATTGTACACAGCAAGCTCCCACATGTAGCAAATGTATAATGACCAGGAAATGTTCTTCTGATGTCATTTGATGGATCAATGTTTATCAGGAGGTTGAAGAAAGCCTGCTTTCTCTTCTTTGAGAAGTGCCACAGGGTTTTTTACATCTGCTGAAGAGAGCATTTGGTTTAACGTGCCAGCGGAAAGCTGGCATCTCCTACAGTTCAGCACTGCCTCAGCTCCACAATGGAGTGTTGGCCCCATGTTTTGTTCCACAAGAGGGAAAGGTGCAGGAGTCCTGCCTCGGGAGGACAAAAGGAAGGTAGGTCCGGAGGACTTTGAAGAGGTGGCCTGGGACAAAGCGTAAAGGGGGATTTGTAACTGAGGACCAATTGGACGAATGGGGATGGGGTGATGGTTGCCAATGGGAAGGACCTACTTTCTCACATGCCTGGTGCACCAGGCACTTTGTCAAATGTTTCTGAACACAGGGCACCTTCTCTTCCTGAGTTCTTGCAGAAAGACTCACAGCTCCTGTCTTGCCACACTGATGTCCTTTATTCAGTAATGCCTAGATATATGGCCACTTAGCTTTGCGCTCCCAGTACTGTTTCAGGCACTTAATGGGATCCTTATTGCAGTCCATAGCTGATTGTGAATATTTATAGTTGTGCCCTTTTCATTTTGCAAGGCAGATGATCCCTCATTTTAGCGCACAAACTGCAAACAACAAAACATGCATATAAATCGAATGCAGATATATCTTCCAAAAGTCTTTATTAATCTACAGTTATCCCAAAAAGCTTAACCCTCCTCCCCCACGAACCTTGTATTTACTGCCATCTTTTGATTTGCCCTCTTGAGCTGTGATGTGTATGGTACTTTAGAACTTTTGTGTTACGTTCCCGGGTGTATCTTAAGATAACAGTCAGTTTCACCATTTAAGTAGGGCCCACAAGGTATGGAGTGTGCAATTCATTTTCAGAAAAAAACCTTGCACAGAAATCGGAAATCTTTTGCAAACTTTTTCTGCTGCCCTGGGCAAGCATTTGTGAGGCTCAGGCCCTGAGTTATCAGCAGCGAAATGCAATTCGTTGGCTAGGTTGTTTTAATCATAGAGTCATCGAGGTCGACAGCACTGAAAAATACCTTTCAGCCCATTGAGACTGGGCCAGCCAAAAACAAGTTCCTAACTATTCCAATCCCATTTTCCATCAACCTTTCATCGCTCTTTTCCTACAAAGTGATCAGCCAGTGAGGCTGAAAGAATAAATTGCAGTAATACCTTCAAATGACAAAGCCCAGCCGGCAGATCCTTATACTCACATGGAAAATGGTGAGGAGTAATTGTGAAGTCCATTGAAAGACCTGACATTGCTTCTGCTTATTTCCAAAGACAGATGGTGTCGACTGTCCAAGGGTCAAAAATGAATATTGTGTGTTCCCAAGGATTTTCTCGTTAAAAAAAAATGAAGTTGCCTCTGGGATAAGTGAGTCTTGAACCTGGGCCTTCTAACCAAGAGATAGAGACTTTACCGTGGCACCACATGACCCCTTTCAAGGTAGCTGTTAGGAGGGGAATTTGAGCCCATGCCCCCTTGAAAGGGAGGAGAGTTCACCAGGTTTACAGCCTGGCATCTTAGACCACTTGGCCATCCTCACACAGACCCCTCTGAGTGACAGACTCCTCAGATAATTGGCAGTGGTGTGAACTACTAATATCTGTTTTGACTGTAAATTGAAGAACCCCACTCAAAGAGCATTTTTTTAATACGATGATGATTACAAATGGATTGCGTTTCAGATTACAAATCAGCAAACCGCTGAACACAGTTGAAGGCAATGAGTTTGAATAACCCAGTAAGCAGGACCTACATGTGCAGAATAAAACCCTTCATGAACCAAATATTTTGCAGTATTTTTTCTCAGGTTACTATGCATCAGTCAAGCTCTCATGCAGAAGATATGATCAGAAATCTTCACTGAAGTATGCCTGTACCTGAATAGACAACGTTCCAGTGCCAACTGCTTCAAATTTCAGCTCTCAGCTCTGAGGTTGGCTGTGCTTATACACACATCTGTGTGAGCTCTTCACCAAATACAGTACAGACTGCTGGAGACGCACATTTGGTCCACCGAAGATCAAAAGCTCATCAAGACATTCTGTTCTTGCTATAGCTGTGTTATAGCTGAAAGACAGGAAAGAGTTAGACAAAAAGATTCAAGTCATGTCTTTCCCCACAAACATTTCTCAATGCCACCTTCCTTCCCACATTCTCAGATGCCCTGTTTAACCCGGTTAGACAACATGGTGAGGTGGTAAGAAGGGGCAATAATGGAAAGAATCACCCTGCCCCGAGAGAAAACTGAATGCCTTTCTTTCCTCCCCTGCAGTTAAGAAAGTTCAAGAGTCACTTTTGACTCCCTCCATGATTCAGCCTTGAAGTGGTCCATTAATGACTGTCAAACAGCCCCAACTCACCACTTCCCCAGCTATCTGCCTCCACAATGGGCAAAACTGATGGCTAGTTGCCCAATTGGGAAACCATGGTAACCTGCCTGAGTTAGGGGGCGTGGAGGTGGGAATGTCCTTCAATTGCCCCAATCTGGAGGCTGTCAGACGCACAGATTGAAGGAGCAGGGGTGTGGCTACCCCACTAACCTTGCCTCTGACCCTTCTGTCCCTGATTTCCTGCAACCCCCATCCCACGGGATAGGACAAAAAGGCAAGCTGTCTGAAACTCTGTGGAATTGGCTGCCCCGGAAATGAGACGGATGCTGGGACATTGAGTAAGTGGGAGGAGGCGATCGACAGAGTTTTAATTCGTTACGGGTTGAAGAGTGATGGAGAGCGAGCAGGATGGTGGAGTTGAACCGAGATGAGTCATATTAAATGGCGGAGCAGGCTCGAGGGGCTGAATGGCCTATTCCTGCTCCCAGGTCTTATATTCTTTCATCCGTCACACACCAATAAAAACTGCATCACAGAGCCTTGACAATTAAGTTTAAAAAGTTGTAATTGGAGGATCGTGATGAGTTATATGTGATCATTTACATTGTAGTCACCAAACTAACAACCGCAATTATTCAGTAAATAATTTTTAAACTGGGCAGCCTGGAAAAAAACACACTGCAGGTAGTGATTTATCATCCTTCAGCTTCTACATTCACAATGTGAGGGAGGTGTTCAATGCAACCTTACTAGAAATAGCTCAATTTGTACATGTTTCAGTGTAATGCATTTGGTTAAGTGCGTGGGGGACACAGGGAGAGGAGTAGCAGATAAGGGGGCAGTCGAACAGCACAGATTCCCAAGACATGATAGGGATCTGAGATCGATTTAAGATTAAACATCAAAAAGTGACCACATGTTTTCAGTAACAGGAGTCAAGCACTGCCTTGCATTTTCCTTAACAACACTAGCTCAGTCAAAAGTGCACTTGAATCACATCCAAGACTGTCAGCTCCTGATAAGCGAGCAAGGAAAATGAGGAGCATTTGCCAGAGATAATGGGAACTGCAGATACTGGAGAATCCAAGATAACAAAGTGGGGAGCTGGAGGAACACAGCAGGCTAAGCAGCATCTCCTAGGATGCTCCTAAGATGCTGCTTGGCTTGCTGTGTTCCTCCAGCTCCTCAATTTGTTATCTAGCATTTGCCAGAGACCCTTCTCACAGCAGCTCTGCCACACATTTATGGAAGTAACTGTGCACATTTCTCCAGCTTCAACCCTGATTTGACAAATCACACTCAGCAGCTGAACAAAGTGGCGAAGGAAGACATTTTCACCAGCACCTCCTGATCAGTGGGCAATGTTAAAGGCATCCATGTATATGTCCAAAGGTCTCATTGCAGCTGAATATTGTCTTTCTGGAGCAGACAGACTGTTCCGTCACTGCGTGTACTCCTCACCTGTACAACATCAGCAGAAAATGATTCCCAGACTGATCTCTAGGATGGCAGGGCTGATGTATGAAGACAAACTGGGTCAGTTAGGACTATATTCACTGGAGTTTAGAAAAATGAGGGGATGGATCTCATAGAAACCTGTAAAATTCTAACAGGATTAGGCAGGGTAAATGTAGGAAGGATGTTCCCGATGACTGGGGAAAACAAAACCGGGGGTCACAGTCTAAGGATAGGAGGTCAGCCATTTAGGACTGAGGTGAGGAGAAAGGTCTTCACCCAGAGAGTGATGAGCCTGTGAAATTCTCTGTCACAGAAAGCAGTTGAAGCCAAAACATTGAATGTTTTCAAGAAAGATAGATACAGTTCTAAGCTCTAAAGGGATCAAGGGTTTGGGGGAGAAAGTGGGCACAGGTGACTGACTTGGATGATCAGCCATGGTCTTATTGAATGGGGGAGCAGGCTCGAAGGGCCAGATGGCCCACTCCAGGTCCTATTTTCTCTGTTCCTTTGAAATCCCCTTGATTTTCTGCATTGGCTGAAACCTGTAGTTTTGTCTCAAGCACTGGCCTTTAATTCTGCTCTATCAACACCCAGCGAGCACGGAGGTGAAGCGGGTAGAAAGAGCCTCTACATTGACTGGTCCCATCATTGAGACGGTATCTTGTAGTGCAGTGGCATTCCTCTGGGCCAGAAGCTCCCAGTTTGAGTCCCACACCAGGATTTCTTGGGCCTGGAAAGTGTGCATTTGTATTGTGGCTGGGCAGGTCAATTGTTAGTCCATCCGTCTTTCCACTGATGGCAGGCAGTAAGGGCCAGAGAGTCTCCTGCTCAGCCACCTTGCAGGAGACGATGGTGAACTTTTGCAGGACTTTGCCCACTGGCATGGACCAATCCAACGGATATTTCTGGGGCAACACTCAGACATGATCCAATGTTGCAGCCAATGCAACCACAGTTCACAGTTTTGCGATGGAGAAATTTCAGTGAGGTTCAAGGATTGGTGAAGCTAGGATGGTTCTCCCTTCAGAGAAGATTGGGAAGAAATTTGATGCGATTTTCAAAAGCCTGGGAAGTTTAAGCAGGGTCGATAGGGAGCATCTGTACCTAGTGGTGGATGCACAGAGATTGGCAAAAAAATCAGAGTCAAACTGAGCGAAAGAAAAACACCTTTGCAGCATGCAAAAATAAGAATTGTTCTACTTTCCAATCATGATATAGCTTACCTGAAGAATAAGGTTCACCAAAAAGTAAAGGAAAAACAGATTCTAATCGTCAATCGGTCAATTAAAGGAAACCAAAAAGACAAATTCCCTGCCTCCCAAAAGCAACATGAACAGATCAATACCCCGTGTGTTTTCTCGTCACAATGTCCTGGCTAACCAGCAGTGGTCAATGTTATTCCATACAAGGGTGCTACCAAACCTATCCAGGTTATGCTATCAACACTGGAATTTTGATTTTGCTCAGAAACCATCTGCTTACTTTTTCTGCAGCTGTATTGCACAAAGAAACAAGGATCTGTCTTATTGTTTTGCTATGGAAGTAATCAGCCATCTGATATGGCTTAGAAAGGTCAGACAACTAAATCGAAAAAAAAGTGGGGTCTTCAGCAGTTGATGCCTCATTGCTATCTCACTCAATCTGGAGCATGGACGCTGTCTCATTTGGTCCCCACTTTTCCTCAAGGCACTGAGCTTGTGTTTGGTAGCACACACAAGCAGTCTGTTACACAGGCACTGTCTCTCATGGATAATCTGTCTCTCTCTCACAGTCAGTCTCTCTCTCACACACACAGTCTCACTCCCTCTCACACAGTCAGTTTCTCTCTCACACACAGTCTCTCTCACTCTCTCACACCCTCTCACAGTCTGTCTCTCTCTCACAGTCAGTCTCTCTCACACACACAGTCTCTCTTGCTCTCTCACAAATCGCCTACCTCTCACATACACACTCGCACACAGTCTCTCTCTCTCTGACAGAAACTCTCTTACACATACGCTTTCTGTGTCACAGTGTCTCTCAGACACAGTCTCCCACTCTCACATACTCTCCACACACACTCTCCCACACACACTCACTCTCTCACACACACTCTCTCGGACAAACACACTCACACACACACACACACACACACACACACACACACACACAAACACATGCTCACACACACACTCTTTCTTACATACACTTTCTCACTCACATACGCACACACTCACTCACAAACTCACACACATACACACACTCATTCACACACACACACTTGCTCACACAAACACACACACACACTCACTAACACACTCCCACACACTCACTCGCAAACACAGTCACACACACACACACACACACACTCATTCACACACACACTTGCTCACACAAACACACACACTCACACACTCCCACACACTCACTCAGAAACTCACACACACACATACATTCACACACACTCAGTCACTCACACACATTCGCTCACACTCACATATACTCACTCACACACACACATGCGTGCACTGGCACACGCACTCACTCACACACTTTCATGCTCACACACACACGCACACACTCACTCACTCACACACTCCCACGCACACTCACACACATACACTCACTCACACACACACACACTTGCACACACAGACACACACACACACACACACACTCCCACACATATTCACATACACACTCACTCACACACACACATACACTCACTCACAAACTCACTCACACACTCCCACACACTCACTCACAAACACAGTCACACACACACACACACACACACACACACACACACACTCATTCACACACACTCACTCAGAAACTCACACACACACATACACTCACTCACACCAACTCACTCACACACATACACTCACTCACTCACACAAACTTACTCTCACACACACACACACTCACACACTCTCTCACTCGCTCACACACACTCACTCACACTCACACACACACACTCCCCCCACACACACACACACACACTCACTCACTCACACACACACTCACACGCTCTCTCACTCACACGCATACACTCACTCACACACAAACATACACACACACGCGCACACACACTTTCACGCAAGCACACACACACACACACACACACCCACGCACACACATTCACTCACACACACACATTCACTCACACACGTGCGCACACACACACACACACACACATTCCTAACCATAACCCTAACCCACACACACACACACACACACACACACACACAGAGCTCGCCACTCCTTCATCCATCCATCATGTCACAGATCATACAACGTGTTGTCCTGGGGGAGACAGTGGTTCAATTTTAAAAGCACTGGACTCCGAATTAAGAGGCTAATGGCCTGGGCTGTGGATTCAAATCTGATCACCACTGTCCCTGGTGAATTTGGAATGCAATTGAATCCATTTGGAATTGCAAACTAGCGTCTGTGACGGTGACTATAGCAACTGTTGTCACTGTTTAAACGTGTCTTGTTCACTGATTCCTCTTTAAGAAGGAATATCTGCCGCTCTTATCCAGTCTGGCCTACATGTGACTTCAGAATTACAGTGATATGGTTGACTCTGAAGTGATCGAGTATGCCACTCAGTTCAAGGGGCAATGAGAGATGAATGAGAAATATTGGTCTTGCAAGTGGTGCCCACCTCCTATAGAAGACTGAAGAGAAAGGTTTGGCTGTGTTTCAACTGTGTTGTCCCTGTCCAGTCCAACTGACATACCATCCTGAGCTTCATTTGCTGTCTCCCGGATGAGCAACATCCCCTTTGGAAGAAGATCAATTTGCGGCACTTCTTCAACTTTGAAGACATCACACATCTGGACAGTCAAAGCACACACTTGTTTCTCACTCCTGGGCAATATTTTTCCCCCTGGAACTGATCACCAGCCTATGGTCAGAGGTTACCAGTTGAGGGTTGGCACTCCACGTGCAGTGTGGCTAACTGGGAGACTACCTGGCTCTTATCCCTGCTGTGGGAGGACTTACACATCGACATTCAGCTTGTCATGAACCTACTCTCCTTGGTCATCGAGTCACGGAGTGAGGCTGGAACCTGGGCCTTCCTGAGCCAGAAGCAGGGACACCCAGTACTATGCCAGAAGGGGAAATTGAACCTTGGTGACTTGGTTCGAAGCAATGACAAAAGCCTTGATTCGAGAGATGCATTGTGAGAAAGTGGGGTGACAGTGCACAGAATATGGAAACTGAAAAGTAGGCCTGAGGCAGCTTCGAGGCACGCCAGTGGTGTTGAGAGAGGAGGAGCACAGGAGACCAGTGGCTACAGGGTGAAAGACTGGCACCTACAAGGTTCACATGTGATTTTTTTTTTGCGAGAGCTACATTTTGCATTTGACTGCAGCTTAGGCTGGAGTTCAATATCGCTCTTTTACAGCAACATCTTAATGTATTCAAGATTCATTCGCTCAGTTTGACCTGATGAAAACCTGAGATTGCACGCCCGCCTTGTAATTTAGAGTAAACTTTGCTCTCTCGTAACGCACTGATTTATACACTGCATGCTCATTAAAACAAACAAGTTAGCATTAGAATGTGGGGGGAAGGCACAACTGGCTCAGTAACATAACCAAATCCAATGTGAAATAAAGGCACCCATGGAAAACCCATTTTGTTAAGTGCTTTGGAATGAACTCGCGAAAGGAATAATTGAAATGGGCTCCAGTTTACACATTTGGGCGTTGATGGCTTTTTATGAACTTGCATCTGATCAAAATTTAGACCGAAGCGGCATGGCGTTATGGGAATACAGACTGGAGTAAGTGGGCCCCGAAGCTCGTGTTGTAGGGTTTGAGGACGTGCGTTCAAATCCCACCATAGCCCCTCATGGCTTTTAAACTCAATTCATTCATCTGGAATTGAAATGCTCCTGCCAGGGAAATGTGAAAGTTGCCAGGGAACTATAGGGCTGCTCTCTCATTACAGAGTGATGAATGGTGGTGAGATTAGCCTGAGGCCAAGTTAAGAAGGTGGGAACTTCGAGGTCAGTTCACCTGGTCTGGGAATGGAACTAGTGGTGTCACTCTGCATTGCCATAGGGCCAACTCGCCTCAGTGATGGTGGCCTTGACAACGATCATTGATTATCATAAATGTTGATTTGGCTTGCTGATATCCTTTAAGGGAAGGGAAGCTGCCATCCTTTCTTGGACTGGCCTAGATGTGACCCCAGACCCACAGCAACATCTTTGAATCTTTGTTTCCCTCCGAAATGGCCAAGCAAGCAACTCAGTTCAAGGGCGGTTAAGGACAGACAATAAATGTTGACGCAGCCCCTGGCACCCACCTCCCATGAAAAGGTTGAGAGGCACACAGTAAATGATGAGGTAATGAAAAAAAAACTTTGCTACTCAAAGTATCACTTCACTGTAACAGGCTGCTACTCACTTCAATGCAATATTCAGCAGCTGCAGCCATTTTAAGCCATATATCCTAGGACTCAAGTGGGCGAGGCTGGAGGCAGGGGCTGGGTGCACTTTCACCCTGCCAGCTTCACCCTATCCAGCCACTCTTCTGGAGGTGGGATCAAGGGTATAGCCCATGAGCTGCTCACGCATGCAACCAATTAATGACATTTAACAGCCTACGAAAGTGTACTGTAAGAGGCAGGGAAGTGCGGTGTCTTGTGGTAGTGCCACTACCTCTGAGCCAGGAGGTCAGGGTTCAAATCCCATCTGCTCGCTAATTTTGAAAACATCTCTTGCCGGAGAGTGAGCAGAACTGTACAGCCGTTTTCCGACCCGGCCCCCCCACCTCAACCTGGGGACTCTCAAGTGCCACTCACAATTGATCAATAATCACCAAATCTGTGAAAACCAGAGGGCTTGTTCGTGTGGGCTTCAGACTCCAATCTGACCTTGACATCAAAGCCCTGGAGGAACACAGCAGGCCAGGTAGCGTCAGAGGAGCAGGAAAGTTGACATTTCAGAAATGAAGAAGGGTCCAGACCTGAAACGTCAGCTTTCCCGCTCCTCTGATGCTGCTTGGCCTGCTGTGTTCATCCAGCTCTATGCCTTGTCATCTCCAATTCTCCAGCATCTGCAGTTCCTACTATCTCTGAAATGAATTCCAACCTGACCCCACTTTCCAATAGAGGTCAGCAGAAAGCAAAGTAGGAGCAAGAAATGTGACTAACTTCCCTCATCATGAAGCTAAGAGACACTGAGACATTCTGCAGCAATGTATCTCAATTCATTGAACAGACCAGGGTAAAAGGGTGGATGGAGGGGGAGCTAAAGGTGGAGATACACCCCATGCATTAGCCATTGTTCCCTCTCTTCCCTGAGTCCCCCAGCATGGCCAACTGAAAATTCCAGTCTTCATGGGAACCCTGTATAACTCAGCTGTCTGAAGAGGGTGCCCACTGCTTCCTGCTGGGAGATCCATCTGTGCCCTGAGTCACCGTCTTTGAAGAGGGGGCTCAGTGCCAGGATCGTGCCAGTGGACTGGCACAGAGGTGCCAAACTTCACCCCCTCCAACTTCAACCCATTTCAAAATCCCAACCGCAGAGCGGAGCCGAGGAAGCCTTGCCAGAGGAGACGTGCTGCCGATGTGAAACATTGAAGATAGGAGCAGGAGGAGGCCATTCAGCCCTTTGAGCCTGTTCTGCCATTCAATATGGTCGTGGCTGATCATCCAACTCAATCTCCTGTTCCTGCTTTGTTCCCATACCCTTTGATACCTTTAGCCTTAAGAATGATATCTAACTCTTTCTTGAAAGACCGCTTTCTGGTGCAGAAAATTCCACAGGCTCTGTGGCATGAAACCAAGTTTCCAATCACTTATTCTGGTGAACAAATTTCCCCGAGGGATTGTTTCGAGAAAAGCAGAGGGGTGTCAAAACAAACCTCACCACAGTGCAATGAACTATCCTGGATCTGTCTGTTGTTACGGTTCGCTGTGAGTTGTTTAATGTAGATTGTCACTACTGCCTAAAGGCATTCATTTCCGCAGCTGTTTAGATGTTCTGACACATTGATAAGGAGCTGCTTGAATGAAAGCACTTTAAAAAATTGTGATTACACTTCATTCATTAGAACCTTGTCCAGTTTAGTTTGGAATTTTCAGCTGCCCATGTTGGGGGGGTCTTAGCATATTACTCCCCCATCCCATGTGCTTTAAATTTGTCACCTGCCCTCTCATGCAGGACCTTCTCAAAATCCCTCTTGAAATCTGAATACAGCACATCCACTTGCTCTGTCTTCTATATTCTACTAGTTAAATCCTTAAAACACTCCAGAAGACTAGTAAAGGGTGATTTCTTTTCATAAACCCATGCTGGCATTGTCTAATTCTATTGACACTTGCCAAATGTTCTGTTGTTGTGTCTTTTATAATAGACTCTAGCATTTTCCCCACTGCTGCATGATGCTGACTGGCCCATAATTTTCTTTCTCCTCTCCCCCTCATTTGAAGTCATGCGGTTACATTTGCCGCCCTCCAATCTGTAGGAACTGCTCCAGAGTCTTTAGGATGAGGGAAGATGACCTCCAATGTTTCCAGCTCCATTTTATTTTCCTCTGAGATGTAGATTATCAGCTCCTGATGATTTGTCAGCCTTTAACCCCGTGAATTTCCCCAGCAACACTTTCATGCTAATACTGATTTCCTTCATTTCCTCCCTCTCACTATACCCTTGGTTCCCCCCGAATTTTTCTAGGAAATTACTTATGTTCTCTTTGTGAAGACAGAGCCAAACTATGTGTTCAATTCATCTGCCACTTCTTTGCTCCCCATTATAATTTCTCCCATTTCTGACTGCAAGGAAAACACCATTTGTTTTCAATAAACTATTTTCTCTTCATATTTACAGAAGCTTTTACAGTCAGTTTTTATGTTCCTTGTAAGTTTATTCTCATACTGTATTCCCCCCTCTTGATCAATCCTTTTTGCCCTTTTTGCTGAATTCTAAAATGCACCCTGTCCTCAGGCTAACTGCTTTTCCTGGTATGACTGTTCGTTGGATCTAATACTTTGTCAAATTTCTTTTGCAAGCTATGGTTAAGCCTCCTTTCCTGTTTTACTTTTGTACCAGATAGATCTGAATAATGTTTGTAATTCATACACACATGCCTTAAATATTGGCCGTTGCCGATCCATTGCCAACCCTTCTAGTAAAGTTTTCCCAATCCAGATCGATTCAGTATGGTGAACTGAATCGGCGCAAATCTTATACTGGATGGTTTGACTTGAAGTAGTTTTCACCCTTAATAAAAAAAAAGGCTCTTTAAACATAAGTTTCCATTTTTTTTAAAGAAGCCGATGAATCCAACTTTAACAAGAAATCCTTTCCTGGGCCCTTGTCCATAGACAAAGTGATTGAAATACAGACGTAAGGAAGTGTTGCTACAGTTATACAGGGCTTTGGGGAGACTACATCTGGAATGTTTTGCGATGTTTTGGGCTCCATATTTATAGAAAGGGACAGTTGCATTGGAGGCTGCACAGCAAAGGTTTGCTGTACTGGTCCCCGGGATGACTGGGTTGTCCTATGGTGACAGAGTAAATTAGGTCTCTATTAACAGGCGTTTAGAACAATGAGACGAGATCTTGGGACCCTGAAGGTTCTCAATAGTGTTGTTACTGAGACATTGTTTCCCCCTGGCTGAGGAATCTAGAACATGGAGGATATGGGGGTTGTCACTTAGGACTGAGATGAGGAGAAATGTCTTCTCTGAGGGTGGTGAATCTTTGGAATTCCCACAGAGCTGTGAAGCTGTTTCACTGAATAGATTTACAGAATTTTGGCTTCGCTGAGAATCATGGCATATGAGTGGGAAAGTGGAGTGGAAGCCCCAGATGAGGCTGGATTGCACAGAGTAGTGGAACAGACTCGAGGGGCCGAATGGCCTTCTCGTGCTCTCATTTTCTTGTCTTTGGATGTTGTTGAAATGCGACTTTTTACAGAACAAGTGCTCCCAGCAAGGAAACGGGGCACATAGCATGAGTTCACAGGCCTAGGGACTGTCATTTTCCACTAATGCCCACGACTGACTAGAATAGTGTGCAGAACAGCTGCGCTTGTGCACTCCATCTAATCACCAGTGCGAGCATGACGGCTCCTGACACGTACTTAATTCCTGCAAATATTAATGCCTGCACAGCCTGGCTCACTCATTTGGAGCTCTTGGTCCCTCAGTTATTGATGTGAACCCACACTGATTTCTTGTTACTGCATACATTTCACTGAGTTTTCAATCAAAGCCCTGAACAATTGTCGTGAATATAGGCCCTTGTCTCAGGTACAAGGATTAAAAACACAGGAGTGAACAGGAGCTCCCTGAAGACAGAACCTAGTTACTCAAGAATTCAATCATTTGCAAACACTGGTCAACGTTTACTAAGTGACTCAAGATGAAATAAGCCAATTTATTTGGACGCTTCTCAGAGTCTTTCTGATCACATTTACGAAAAGTCTTATTAAAAAAGGCCCGATGTATTTCTGATTAAAATGTTAATAATGACTGACAAATGATCAGAACATTTCAAGGAACAGTTAATCCAACATAATTCTGTTTTAATTCTTTCATTGCCTAATACCAGATTTTAGCTTGCATCTCAAAACTTAATGTCGGCTCTCTGTTGAGTTGCAAATTTTAAAACACCCGCTGCAGTTAAAGCATCTCTCACTTCCTCTGTGTGACACTGCTTCTGAGCATGTGCAAGAGGTGCTCCCCCTAGTGTTTCTGCACAAAACAGCCTTTTCTTTTCACCAAAGCAATTGCCAGAGCTGGATCCATTGTAGTTCAACATATCGGTTCATGAGGATGTTCCCTGGGTATGGTAGGATTGTCTATATGAGCAAGGGCTAAGCAGGTTGGGTCTCTACTCACTGGAGTTTAGAAGAATGAGAGGTGATCTCATTGAAACATAAAGGATTGAAGAAGGGGCTTGACAGGGTAAATGCTGAGAGGATGTTTTGCTTCATGGGAAAGTCTAGGACCAGAGGTCATACTCCCAGAGTAAAGGGGCACCAATTTAAGACTGGGATGAGGAATAACTTCCTGTCTCTGAGCATTGTGAGTCTTTGAAATTCCTTGCCACATAGAGCTGTAGGAGTAGAGTCCTTAAGAATATTTAAGGTTGAGACAGGTAGATTCTTCATAGCAGAGGAATCAAGGATCATGGAGAAAAGGCAGAAAAGTGGATATGAGGAATGTCAGATCAGCCATGATCCTTTGGAATGGTGGAGGAGGCTCAAAGGGCTAAACAGCCTCCTCTTGTTCCTATACCTTGTAGTTTTATGGTCTAACAAGTATTGGGAATGGAGCTGGGATTTGGTGAGACTTAGGATACTGTAGTAATATGAATACATGAAGTAGGATCAGAAGTAGACCAGTCAGTTCCTGAAACATTTCAGTTGAGCCATTCATTAAGATCATGGCTGGATCTGTTTATGTTTCAAATTCCACATTCCCATCTATTACCAATAACCATTGATTCCCCTGCTTAGGAAGAATCTGTCCACTTCTGTCTTAAAGTATCAATGATCCCCATCTTCACTGCCTTTTGAGAAATACAAAAGTCAGGAGAAAACAACATTTATGCTGCATGAGAGAAGAGTGTTAATTGTATACCTAATTGCTCGAGGCTTTTCCCCATAGAGAGTACATGAGTTAAACAGACTGACAGTTAACTGTCAGGCTTTGTTTAAATTTTAAACAAGGCAGGTTGACTTCCCAGGACAATGCCTTGACCAGAGAATGGCTTCCATCTATTTTGTTGCAGTGAAAATGATACAGCAAGTGTACACTCTCTCTGTTTGCAAAGGACAGGGCCCTGTGTATTAGTATATGTGCTGCAAGCCCTACTAACAATTCTAAATTGCTTGTCAGCATCATACTTTACACACTCAGCATTATGTAGCAAGTGATTTCCAATTAAGGAATCAAATCCAATATTAGACACTCTGAGAAAATCTGCCTTGGTTAAAGTTTAAACTAGGCCTGGTAGTTAACTGTCAGTTATGATTAGCTGGTGCATTCACCATGGCAAAGCCTCTAACAATCAGACACCACTTGCTAAAGAATCAGCAGTCTCCTCACATACAGTATGAATCTCGTTGTCCTTTTACTTTGGCATTTCTTGTATGTGGAGCTTGTGCTGACAGAACTGAAGCCATTCATGGGAATGTGAGCAATGCAACTGAAGTCCATATTTATTGCCCATCCCTGACTGTCGTCAAGAAGGGCATGGAGACCTTTTTAAACTGCTGCAGTCCATATAGTGCAATACACACATTGTGCTGTTGACCATTGACCCAGCGACACTGAAGGAACTGCAAAATATTTCCAAGTCAGGACGGTGAGTCGCTTGGAGGACAACTTGCAAGGGGCTAGTGTTCCCACATATCTGCTGCCCTTATCCTTTTGGGTGTTAGAGGTCATGAGTTTAGAAAGTGCTGTTTAAGGAGCCTTGGCAATTTTCTGCAGTGCATCTTGCAGATGGCACACACTGCTGCGACTGAGTGTCGGTGGTGGACAGAGTGAATGTTCAAGGTGGTGGACAGGGTGCTATTGAAGTGGGCTGCTTCATCTTGGATGGTGTCAAGTTTCCTGAGTGTTGTTGGAGCTGCCCCCATCCAGGCAAGTGGGGAGTATTCCTTCACACTCCTGACTTGTGTCTTATAGATGGTGGGACAGGCTTTGGGGAGTCAGGAGTTGAGTTAATCAGTTCAGAACTCCTAACTTCTAATGTGTACTTCAAACCACCCTATTTATACAACTAGCCCAGTTCAGCTTCTGGTCAGTGGTAACCCCCAGGATATTGATGTTAACGGCAGTGGATGCCAAGGGCAGGTGGTTTGATCCTTTCCTGCTGTAGATGAATTGCCTACCAAATAATTCACTGGATTAGTCCATTCAATGGCATGATAAAAGCAGAAATTAATTTTGGACTGCAGTTTGAATTCAGTTAAAGTAGAAACAGCAAAAGCTACATGTGGTTCCAACATTACACAGTTTAACAAAGTGTGGATGTTCTGCCAAGCATTCGCATTTTGTTCTTTACAAAATATATATGTGTCCTAAGTATCAACACACACTGGACTGAACCCAAGTTTTTTTTTCAATGATCAGGACAAGAGATTCCAACTGAGACTTCAGTGAAATTCGTTTTAATTCAAAAATCGTATGTTCATTCTGATTACATTCCTGTGATTTCATTTTACCTAGATCAGAACAAAACAGTGCATTAATAAAGAAATATACAATTTTGCTTGACTTGTAAGTGTACCCGCTGCAAGACTGGGAGAACTTCTGGTTTTTTTTTGGTTCACCCAACTCTTGTGCTGAGAAACAAATTTTTAGACTTTTCAAGCTAATTCCTTTTTTCATCTCAATACTAACTTTTATGCAACCCCCCCCCCCAACACACACATTATGTCAAGAAATCCTTTCTTTATTTCTGTTCTGCAGTGGTGTCACAGGACTTGAAAGTTTAACGCTGCTTTCTTGCGACAGATGCTGCCAGACCTGCTGAGTTTCAGCAGCAATTTCTGTTCTTGATCCACACCCACCCTCTGTGCAATTTCCTTCATCAGCAGCTCCACACCTCAGTCACAGCATTCCAGTTTAAAGTGAGACTTTCCCATGTCTGCATTAGCGTCAATACCGTGAGGAATAGGACTTCCTGATCTTCCAACGTAGTCCAAGCATCTTGTTAGGAGACAGAATCTTGTGGGAAGGTTTCTATCAATCCCCTTCCTGTTTTTGCTAAACCGAAGAGGTCAGGCAAAACTGAGTATAGTGTGAGATGGTAGGAGCTGCAGATGCTAGAGAATCTGAGACAACATGGTGCAGAGCTGGACGAACACAGCAGGCCAAGCAGCATCAGAGGAGCAGGAAGGCTGACGTTTCGGGCCTAGACCCTTCTTCAGAAATTTCTCAAGAAGGCTGTAGGCCTGAAACGTCAGCCATCCTGCTCCTCTGATGCTGCTTGGCCTGCTGTGTTCATCCAGTTCTGCACCTTGTTATTTTCAGGTCTGGACCCTTCTTCAGAAGAGTATCGTGTAAGCCAACCCTGACCTTAACCGTAACGCGCTCCATCGTTCGCATCTGAATCACCTTCATTCCTTATTCACTGACAGAAATAATCACCGCACAAACACGTTCCAGAGTTCAATTCCTTTAAAGGAAATTACCATCATTCCCAAACCATCTGCGACATTGAGGCTTTGAAAAGTTTTTATGTTTTGATATTATTGAATATTGCCTAAAAACGAAAAAAAAAAAGGGTCTAGGCCCGAAACGTCAGCCTTCCTGCCCCTCCGATGCTGCTTGGCCTGCTGTGTTCATCCAGCTCTACACCTTGTTATCTCAGCTTCAACTGCTTCACTGGGCAGAGAATTCCACAGATTCACAACCCTTTGGGTGAAGAAGTTCCTCCTCAAATCAGTCCTAAATCTGTTCCCCCTTATTTTGAGGCTATGCCCCCTTGTTCTAGTTCACCCACCAGTGGAAACAGCCTCCCTGATTCTATCTTATCTGTTTCCTTCATCATTTTATATGTTTCTATAAGATGCCCCCTCATTCTTCTAAATTCCAATCAGTCTACTCAATCTCTCCGCATAAGTCAACCGTCTGAACACCAGAATCAACCCAGTGAACCTCCTCTGCACCCCCTCCAGTGCCAGTACATCCTTTCTCAGGTAAGGAGACGAAAATAGTTCCGTACTCCAGGTGTGGCCTCACCAGCAGCTGTTTAGCTGCAGTATAACCTCCCTGTTTTTAAGCTCTGTCCCTCTAAAAATGAAGGATAATATTCCATTTGCCTTCTCAATTACCTGCTACACCTTCAAAGTAACGTTTTGTGATTCATGCACAAGGACACCCAGGTCCCTCTGCATAGCAGCATGCTGCAAATTTTCACCATTTAAACAATTGTCCATTTTTATATTATGCCAATCAAAATGAATGAGCTCACATTGACCAGCATTGTACTCCATCAGCCAGACCCTTGCCCACTCATTTAACCTATCTATGTCCCTCTGCAGATTTTTAGTGTCCTCTGCACAATTTGCTCTACCACACTTTGACATTTTGTCCCCAACTCCAAGCCATTTATCACACCTGGCAGTGAGGTCATTGCAATATATACAGATAGTAGGAGCTGTAGAAAATAATACTAAACCTTTCCAGACTACGTTACCTACGCCTACCTCTTATGTTACAGGTATTAACATAAATGTTGCCTCATCAGGTAAGGATGCTGTACTGTGGATACTAAATATCACTGAATCAATGGTAATTCTTGGGGGAAGATCAGATTATTCCTGATTTAGCCTTCCTTAAAGCCAAGCACACAGTGCTACTATACCTCTAGAGAAAGGCGTATCCAGTTCAAGCCCATCATTGAGCATGTTAGAAACATGGACATATCTCTAAGGTTCAAACAGATGAAGATTAAACCCCAAAACAAAAGTAGATGACTCAGGATTAGACCTTTGTTCCCACTCCCTGCCTCCTTAACCCCCAAATAAAGCGGTAGGTTAAAGAATATAAGGTATGAAGAGAAATCCCTGAAGACCTGAAGTCATAGATATCAACCAGGAACTGGAAACCAGGAATGAGCAGCATATGTGAACATACTGGGTTAGATTTTGACTTTGCAACCTCTCTAAAGACTTCACATCCTTCCTAAAGTGCATTTCACTTTGTCCACTCTGTGAGTAGTTTGCCATTTCCTGTTTCTGCGGAGACTCAAGAATGGTTACAGCACAGAAGGAGGCCATTCAGCCTGCCATATCTGTGCTGGCTCGCCGCAGGAGCAACTCAGCTGGCCCCACTGTCCTACGGTTTCCCCATTGCTTTGCGAATGTCCTCTTGACAGTTTTGACAAGGCGGACATGGGAAGGATGCTTCCTCTTGTGGAGAGTCCAGAACTAGGGGCACTGTTTTAAAATGAGGGGATGCCCTTTTAGGACAGAGAGGAGGAGAAATTCTCCCCCTCAGAGGGTTGTGCAGTTTTGGAACTCTCTGCCTCAGAAAGCAGTGAAGAGTTACTGAATATTTTCAAGGTGGAGGCAGATAGGTTCTTGGCAGACAGGGGAATCTAAGGAACTAGATGGGATTATGGAATTCAAAACAAAAGCAGATCAGCCATGATCTTATTGAATGATGGAGCAGGCTCGAGGGGCCGAAAGGCCTACTCCTGCTCCGAATTGAAATGTTCTGTTCAGCAATTATCCAATTCCTTTTTGAAAACCATGTTGGACCCTGCCACCTCTCAACCATCAGGCAATACCATCCAAATCTGAGCCACATGCTGTGTGAAAAGCGAATTCATCTTTTCACATGACCTCGGATTACATCGGTTCCATAGCACAGAAACAGGCCATTCAGCCCAATCCATGCTGGCACTGGAGCCTCCTCCTTGGCTGGTGTTGCTCATCAGTTGAAGGCACTTACAGAATTCATTTGCTTCCAGTGAGTTGGCTGATATCAATTGTTCAAGAGGGAGCAAAGGAAAGCATTTGGAAAAATAAAATCAAAAACAGGTTGTTTAAGCACTAGCTCATAGAAATCACTGAAGCTGCAAAGACAGAGGCAGTCTTTCTGCCAGTCTGAGGAAAACAATATCAGTCAGCTGGAGTGCAAAGCACGATAAGTATCAACATATCTTAACAATTTCTTAACTAATAAAAATGCACTCTCTATTTCATCCGCAATGAGGTGAAAGATTTGCATTGCTCATTAAACGCAGTGAAATTTGAAATGCCTTTACAAGGAGCACACTAGCAATTTCACTACTATCAGCACACGGAGGGAGTATTCCCATATTTTATCGATCAAACAAGTTGTAATATTTTTACAAAGCCAACAACCTTCTCCATACAAAAGCAGTAAGTCACACACCTATTCTAAAAGTCGACAATAAAAATATGGTTTTTTTAAAAATTGACTGAAAGCAGCATTAATGTTGACCTTTTTCTTTAAAAACAGCATTTTGAGTTGTTATTTAAGACATTTCTGAAAAGGGGCCAAAGCACTTGAGAAATTTTGTAAAGTTAGGGTTATAATGTGCAGACGTCCCTATTCATTATTTGGAAATCTGGGCTCCCTTGTTAGTAGTCTGCAGACAGTCACTACAATTAATGCAATAAGTCTTCTATTTGTAGACAGGCAAGTACAAGACTGCCTTACTTTAGATGTTCCACATATTAGATCCACCCTGTTTTTTTTTGCAGTACCTGGCTGTCTTTAAAAGCTCTTTATCACTCCAGCCTGACACAGCACTGGGAATCAAACTCCTGGAAGGATAGAGAGGATTATTCTCCAGAACTCAGTCCAAGGTTTTGAGGCTTTCTTGGATCTCTGCCCATCATCGAAGCAAGATCCAAACTAACTCCGTCAGGAAAAAGCAAAGGAGCATCAATCAGTAGAGTGCCCCTCCGACAGTCTGAGCACGAGGGCTGAAACTCAGAGCAGGCACTCTTAAAGGGGCAGCATCCCGCAGGGGGTACATAGCCCGTCTTGTGGTGTGGAAGGAGGAGCAGGAGGCGAATCATCGGAAGGAACTGTGCAATGTTTACAGGTGCCAGAATGTTAGAAATCGGAGAGATTGAGTACGATGGCTGGATACAGATCTTGCTTCAAAGTGTCTGATGCCTTGTAATTAATGCTGTCAAATACATGGATAATGTCATAGTGTGCTGGAAGCCATAAAGGAAATTGCTAAATGCTATGAGCATTATTAAGAGTGTTCAATGCTGGTGTCTTGTTTAAAGTGAAGTCTTTTGTCCCTCCTTTTACTGACTGTCAGTTCTAGTAATTCACTCCAATAACTAAGTGTAAGGACTCTCAAGCTTCAGACTCACAGTTTGATACTTGTAATCGTGCTCATAAATAAGGGACAGCACCATTAACTGTAGGATATCCCACAGGAGGCTGTGGAATTTCAGAAAATATTCAACCAGTGATGTTGACCTCATTATCCAGGAGCACCAAATTCACAAAGTGAGTGATGTAGGTCAGGTCACAAATGGAGCTTTTCTGGACCTGATTAAGAGGTTTCTACTTTGGCCGTGCTTCCCAATTGTAAACCCTTTCACTTTTACAGTCATTTGGCATCTTGTTTCCTGTGAATGGTTTACAATGGGCCAGAGAACATCTATCAACCTTTGGCAACATCAGTGAGTTGAATCAAGTTGAATCATGTGGATTTCTGAAAAATCCCAGAATCAGAAAGGGAGACTAAGCCAAATATTTTCCACCCGTTAGGTTAATAGAATGTGAAGTTACCACAGGAGGTCATTTGAGCTGATGGTCAAACTGGATTTAAGAGGGAATCAGTAATGTTTCTGGAGAAAGAAAGGATATGATCAGATGCTCTGAAAAAGGACTTAATTGATCAAAAGGGGATGCGCTGTTTGATCTTTTCTTCTCCCGCAAATTATCTGATGCTTTTATGATTAGCGCCTGGACGGACATTTTTGACCCGGGCCCACTTGTGCTGTCTGTTACGGTGCTGAAGAGAATTGAGTGTCAAATCCATGTCGAGCCAACAGTCGCGATGAAAACATTGCTGGAAGTGGAAAAATTCATCAGGTTCCCTCTGGAACAGCTGCAGTGCTGAATTTCCTTAGTAATAGGACAGTCAAGGATTTCTCTCTTACACAGGAACCAAGAGCATGATAAGAGAGTTAGCTATAGTTACCAAGGTGACCCAACAAACAGTTCAACATGTTTCCTTTCACAAATGAACTCAGTCAGAAATTTGGCTCAATTGTTTTCGTTATTCATGTCAGAATGGCTAATTTTCCTGTCTTATCTGTAACATTGTCCGCTTTGATGCAGTTGTTCTTTTCCAAACAGCCCACAATACTGAGAGAACACTCAATCAAGCGGCAAACTACACTCCAGTTTAGTTTAAAGATTGGGTTTTGTCAGAATTGGGGGCGCTTTATGGGAAAAGGAGGCTCAGACCTGATTTCAGGATTCTCGATCTCATTCCAGTTTTCACCAGGGGCTTACTAAGGGTGCAGACTGGTTCTGATCCTCCACAATTTTCACAGAGTTAAGCCAGCTTTGCAAAGAGTTATGGGGCACAGCAGCTCAGAGTTGCTGTAAAGGTGAGGGAGCCTTACAAAGATGAGCCCTTCACTCCCATGCCAAGCCATGCCCGTCCGAGTACCAATCCTAGATTATACCACCCTTTCCCATCACCCCTCAAACTCTCTAGTGCCAAAACTATTTAAGTAATAGGCCACTGTCTTGTCACGTGTGTTCGCGGGTGTGTGTGGATACTAGGCAAGTTGGCATGGTAGGTGAAAGAGGAAAGGGTGGTGGGTGGAAGTTGGCATGAGGTGCCATGAGGAATGGCGTTATGAGGGGTGGGAGAGTTGGGGGTGTTTCGGTTTTGGACTAAATGCTGGAGCCCTGTTCTGAAGTTAGTTCTGCAAAAGGGTCACTGGACCTGAAACATTAACCCTGGTTTCCCAGATGCTGCCCGACCTGCAGGATTTTTCCAGCAGTTTCTGTTTTTGTTTCTGATTTCCAGCAGTTTCTGTTTTTGTTTCTGATTACCAGCAGTTTCTGTTTTTGTTTCTGATTTCCAGTAGTTTCTGTTTTTGTTTCTCATTTCCAGCAGTTTCTGTTTTTGTTTCTGATTACCAGCATCTGTGTTTTTTAGCTGCTGCAGCTCCGATGCTGATTTTCTGCCCAGCTACCTTCGACAACAGGAAGCCTCCTCCTGCTGTTCCCAGGTTATCTGACCAGACTTCCAACCCAGCACCTGCCCCATCCCGTCTTCCATCCCAGACCAGAAAAAGCAAATGCGGAAGGCCATCTTTAAAAGGTGGGTTTGTGGAGATGGGAATTCTCATATCTCTGTGTGTGGGAACAGAAAACATCATTATTATCCCAAACCCAATAACCTCAACCACCAGGTTTCAATCTCTCCCAGATCATGGAGGCAGCCCTCGACTGACTGGATTTGGCTGACTTAGCCACCTTAAAATTGTGCCGACAGCTTCTGATCCTCAAGCCATTCCAAAGAGCAAGTCCTTGTTATTTCATTCAGTCCGTTTCACAAGCATTAGGACTATCATTAGAAGATTAGTGCTTCACAGCTGCTTTCACAACGTATTGTCATCACACTGGGGTGCCTGCCAGTTCAATATTGATTGACAGCTCCAAGTCCCTATAAAAGTGAGTTTTGAGAAGTCCCTATAAAAGTCTTTGAAGTGGTACTATGATTACAAATGCTTGCTTTTCTTTATAGGGAGCTAATGCCATTTTTTAAAATAAATAAGAGTTGTTTTAAAATATTAATTTCACCAATAGACATTGAATAGCTTCATTTAATCTCAGCGTGGGTTCTGAGATCTGCTCATGGTGGATCCTGGGTGATTTGACATGGAGAGTGGAAGAGCAAAGGATGATGGGGCAAAGTTTGGCAAGAGTTGGTACTATGTTGGCATAAGGAAATTAAAAGGCCTGGGGTGGGAAGTGGGGAATAGGTTGGCATCAAGGTACATAGAGCACAGGTTGACAGGGAGGGCACTGGGGGCAATGGGGCTGGGTGATGGAGTATAGGTTGGCATAGAGGGTGTGAGAGGCCATGGGGGATGGTTTGGGGAGCGCGTGGGGAATGAGAGGTTGTAAGCGTCAAGGGCTGCTTTTTAAAATGCTATTTTCCCTTCGCCATGCCAGATCACTGAGGCAGGCCTTTTCTCCAGCTCACCTCTGAAACCCTGCTTCCCATTTTGCACTGTCCATTGACCAAAACTCCAACCTTCAGGTATTTCGTCCTGGGTCAGGTTTGCAAAGCTGGTAACTGTCCCAACATTGTGCTCTTGATCTGGGGCTGAAGTTTCAGGATTTATTATCGAACTAAACACATTTAGTGCAATCAATCCATTGTCAAATCACACTTTACAAAGAATGGAATACATTAAACCTCCATGTATGCTTAATAAAACATGTATTATCTGCAGTAATGGACAGCAAAAAACACATAAGTTAGTTTGAATACTATACTTCGTTTCTGTAACATATCATTTCCCCAACTTGGGCCAAAGTGCTTTATAACCGAGGCAATACAATTGCAGTCACTGTAGAGAAAGAAGGCAGACAATTTACACACAGCAAGTTCCTGAAAACAGCAAGTAACCAAACCAAATCACTGGACTGTCTGCCTTAGGTTTTCATTAAAAGATAGATATTAGGGACAATTATTTGGTCAACTTGCCTGATTTTCTTAGCACCGTGCTATTGGAAGGGTAATAATGGCCTAGTGGCTTTGTTGCTGGAAATCCAGAGACCCAGGTAATGTTCTGAGGTCCTGGGTTCAAGTCCCCACGTTATAAAATTGAAATTAATGTCAGCTGGCCTTTTAAATTGTGCTGAGGGCCGTAGCTTTTTATTTGGGACTATTCATTTAAACCTCAGCTATTATCATTGCTCAAAAGGCCAGAGGATTAAAATAAAAACTATTCAGTAAACCGAATGAGGGATTAGATTCTCTGTTAAAAGGAGCCCTTTTCCAAAATTATGTTCCCTCTATAACCACACCACAGGATAAATGACCTGCGCCTTCAGTGTTGGTTGATAGATGAAAAGCTAATGCAAAGTGAAGCTCAGGTTTAAATGAAGTAAATTTGCATTCAAAGAGCATCTTATTCAACAAAAATCTCATCCATTTCCACATGATTAAATAACACAGATCTCATAACTAATAAAAGACAGACAGCTGGGGTAATAGGAGTAATTTCAGTACGGTATCCTATAACTAGTGGAGTGCCACAGGGATCGGTCCTAGGGCCACAGTTATTTACAATATATTCAGGAATTGGGCAAGGTTGGAAGACACACGACACCAGGTTATACAATATATACTTGAGCAAAAGTCGATCTCATGTAAAAATCAACCCCTTATTTTTGGCCAAAAATCTGGAATTTGCCCTCTATCTCATGTAAAAATTAACCCTAGTTCTTCACAGATAACAGATCAGCATTCGTGAGTCAAGGTGTTAATCTGTAGCATAAATGTTACGATGAGGAAATGAAGTTTTTTTAATGCTATTATGTGTTTTGAAATTTCTTCATCATTTTGTGCAAAAATGTCCTCCAGCAAAAGCAAAAAAATACACAGCAGCATTTAAACTGAAAGTCATTGAAAGTGCAGAGAAGATAGATAAATGTAGCAGCAAGAGAATTTTGTGTTTCAGGGAAACGTGCGCGACCACAATTGGGAACAAAGTTGCTGAGTGGATGCTTGAAAATCGTCAAAATGGAAAATGTGTTGGTCGTGAATCCATCCACAAAACAAATCAAAGAAGGATAGAATTTCGGATTTTAAGACATGTGCTGGATGGTGCACAAGGTTCATGAGAAGGAGGGGCTTATACTTACTAAGATTGGACAAAAGTTGCCAGCTGAGTTAGAAGATAAAATATTACAATAATTACTGTGATTTGTTGAGTTTTTTTATTTGTTTCGAGATCAACTAGGCTTCTGCTAACGATAATGCATTTTGGACTGTAGCATGAATTTCAGCCTCTCAGAAGTAGTATCCATGTAATAGTCGTTTCCTTAAATTTTACCTTTGAAAAGCAGTCTAAAAAATTTGACTTTTACACGGGTACTGCAACAGGTTTATTTAAAATCACAAGCTTTCGGAGCACTGCTACTTCGTCAGGTGTCATGTGACTGCTGACTTTGCCCGCCCCAGTCCAACACCAGCATCTCCACATCGTGGCTTGGATGAGGAAAGTGAATGCCATATTGCTAAGTTCATGGATGACACAGAAATAGGTAAGGCAAACAACGAGAATGATCCAAAGAGGCTACAAGGGATATAATCAGGTTACGTGAGTGGGCAAAAGCTTAGCAGATGGAACTCAATGTGACAAAATGTGAGGTTATGCACTGTGGCAGGAGGAATAGAGGAGCTGCATGTTATTTAAATGGAGGAAGACCGCAGAACGCTACAGAACAGAGGGATTTGGGACTCCTCGTGCATGCATCACAAAGAAGCTTGTATCCAAGTTCAGCGGGTGATAGGGAAAGCAAATGGAATGCTGGCCTTTATTTCAAAGGGAATGGCGTATAACTATAAGGAGATTTTACAAGAACTATACAAGACACTAGTCAGGCCACAGCTGGAAAACTGTGAACGGTCTTGGGCCCCTTATCGAAGGAAAGATAGACTGGCATTGGAGACAGTCCAGAGAAGGTTCATGGGGCTGATCCTGGGTATGGAGGGACTGTCTCATGAAGAGACGTTGACTAGGTTGGGCCTGCGCTCATTGGCGTTTAGAAGAATGAGCGGTGGCCTTTTTGAAACATACAGGATTCTTACATGACGTGCCAGGGTAGATGTGGGGAGGTTATTTCTCCTTGTGAGAGAGTCTAGGACCAGAGGGCATCATCTCAGAATAAGTCACCCATTTAAGACAGAGATGAGGAGGAATTTCTTCTCTCACAGGATAGCAAATCTGTGGAATTCTTTACCACAGAGGGCTATTAAGGTTGGGTCATTAAGTGTATTTGAGGCTGAGATAGACAGAATTTTAGTGAGTAAGGAAATTGAGGGCTATGGAGGAAAAGGCAGGAGAGTGGAGTTGAGGATGATCGATCAACCATGATCTCATTGAATGGTGGGGCAGGCTCGATGGGCTGAATGGCCTGCTATGGATTGTGATCTTATAAAAACACATCATTACACTCCTTGTGAGAAGCACCATGGTAACAAAAGTGATGAACACAGAACATAGAACATAGAACATTACAGCACAGTACAGGCCCTTCGGCCCTTGATGTTGTGCCGACCTGTCATACCAATCTCAAGCCCATCTAACCTACACTATTCCATGTACGTCCATATGCTTGTCCAATGACGACTTAAATGTACCTAAAGTTGGCGAATCTACTACCGTTGCAGGCAAAGCGTTCCATTCCCTTACTACTCTCTGAGTAAAGAAACCACCTCTGACATCTGTCCTATATCTTTCACCCCTCAATTTAAAGCTATGCCTCCTCGTGCTTGCCGTCACCATCCTAGGAAAAAGGCTCTCCCTATCCACCCTATCTAACCCTTTGATTATTTTATATGTTTCAATTAAGTCACCTCTCAACCTTCTTCTCTCTAATGAAAACAGCCTCAAGTCCCTCAGCCTTTCCTCGTAAGACCTTCCCTCCATACCAGGCAACATCCTAGTAAATCTCCTCTGCACCCTTTCCAAAGCTTCCACATCCTTCTTATAATGTGATGACCAGAACTGTACACAATACTCCAAGTGCGGCCGCACCAGTGTTTTGTACAGCTTCACCATAACCTCTTGGTTCCGGAACTCGATCCCTCTATTAATAAAAGCTAAAACACTGTATGCCTCCTTAACAGCCCTGTCAACCTGGGTGGCAACTTTCAAGGATCTGTGTACATGGACACCGAGATCTCTCTGCTCATCTACACTACTAAGAATTTCACCATTAGCCCTGTACTTTGCCTTCTGGTTACTCCTACCAAAGTGCATCACCTCACACTTGTCCGCATTAAACTCCATTTGCCACCTCTCAGCCCAGCTCTGCAGCTTATCTATGTCTCTCTGCAACCTACAGCATCCTTCGTCACTATCCACAACTCCACCGACCTTAGTGTCGTCTGCAAATTTACTAACCCATCCTTCTACGCCCTCATCCAGGTCATTTATAAAAATGACAAACAGCAGTGGACCCAACACCGACCCTTGCGGTACACCGCTAGTAACTGGTCTCCAGGATGAACACTTCCCATCAACGACCACCCTCTGTCTTCTTTCAGCAAGCCAATTTCCGATCCAAACTGCTATATCTCCCACAATTCCATTCCTCCGCATTTTGTACAATAGCCTATTGTGGGGAACCTTATCGAACGCCTTGCTGAAATCCATATACACCACATCAACCGGTTTACTCTCATCTACCTGTTTGGTCACGTTCTCAAAGAACTCAATAAGGTTTGTGAGGCACGAACTACCCTTCACAAAACTGTGCTGACGATCCTGAATCAATTTATGACTGGCTGAACAAAAAATTGGGTTCGCCCATACATTTTCACAAAGACAGCCCCATAGAAGATTGGCAGGTTTGGGTTGGATTCCCACACCAGCTGAGGTTACCGTCACGGACTCTGCTTCTCGATCTCTCTCCTCGCCCGAGGCACGGTGACTCTCAGGGTGACCACCAGTTGTCTCAATCTAATGAGAGAGCGAGTAGCTGCTAACCTGTAGCTTACATCTTTAGTAATCCTCCAGGGCATATCATATATTTGATGAAGAATTTTGAAATTTAAAGCTGAGAACTGAATCAGTGTTAAAGGCAAGTTCCAACTTCCACCTTGGACCTAAATATTTCATGAGCCATGTATCTTTAAGAGTTTTAAAATGGGGTGTAAATTGAGGATAATATACTACTCTTGAGATAATTTTGCAAGAGTGCTTTCCCCTCAAAGTGCCCTCTAACATCGTTTTTCAAGTATTGATTTCACTATAGAGCTCTTTGACTAATGATACACTCCCTATTACTGGTTACCTAATGGACTTCCTCCTCTTCAATTTGTGTCTAGCATTTGCTTACAATCCATCCTTAAGCCAATGACCACTTCACTAAAAGACACACAACAATAGCAACATGCACAAATTCAGGGGACAAGTGGGGAGTTGATTTCTCAGGATTTGGGCAGTGCTAATGAATTTTGATCAGAAAAGCTTCATTACTAAATGGCATATGTTAAGTGAGGAAAAAGGATTGTGACTTTAAAAGCAAGATTTTGGGATGTTTAACACCATCTGGACACTGGTTAATGGGTTTGTATCAAGTTCACTTCAATACTGCTTTCATGAAGTTAATTGGTTTGTTCGAAACAGTTTTAGTAAGCGTGCTCAAATGGTGCCACAGAAGGAACTTCATAGAAAGACATTAACCAGTGCACTACAAGACAGAGCTAACCCCTTGGTGTCTGGCTTCTTTATATTTTCAGACAGCCCACTCAAAGTTTGTGACAATGCATTGGAGTTTCATGGGCTAGAAAGTCTTGGGCATGACACTTTCTGAGTTTGAGAACTGTGGGCTAAGTGCTGGAATTGACGTTAGTGCCCCAGATCAGTGAGAAGGGTTTCAGTTCCAATGGCATGATAGTTTGGCTGCTGTTTTGGTTTTTTAATTTGTTTATTAAAACTTTGGTGAGAGGGCCCTGCTGTGTTGAAGCCCCCTCTCTCTCTTATTTACCCTGTACAGTGGACTGCTGTTCATCTCCAACCAGGAGGTCTTAAATTGGTGCTCCTGATCCAAGAGGTTGCCTGTTGACTTTAAGGGAACCTGTCTCTGTGCTAATTAAAGGGACAACTCTGTAAATTAAAGGGATAATCTAACCACTGCCCCCTGACATTCAATTGCGTTACCATCATTGAACCCTCCACTATCAACATTCTTATCATTGACTAGAAGCTCAAATGGACTAGCCACATAAATACAGAGGCTGACAAGAGCAGGTCAGAAGCTTGGAATCCTGCAGTGAGTAACTCACCGCTGGACACCCTGAAGCCTGGCCACAAAGCATAAATCACGAGTGTGATGGAATACTCCCCACTTGCCTGGATGGATGCCACTCCAACAACACTCAAGAAGCCTGACACCATCCAGGACAAAGCAGTTGCTTGCTTGGTACCACATCCACAAGCATCCACTCCCTCCGCCACCGACACTCAGTCACAGCAGTGTGTACTATCTACAAGATGCACTGCAGAAATTCACCAAAGATCCTCAGACAGCACCTTCCAAACCCATGACCACTTCCATCTAGAAGGACAAGGGCAGCAGATACATGGGAACATCACCCCCTGCAAGTTCTCCTCCAAGCTACTCACTTTCTTGAAATATATCGCCGTTCCTTCACTGTCACTGGACCAAAATTCAGGAATTCCCTCCCTAATGGCATTGGGAGTCTGCCCACAGCACATGGACTGCAGCGGTTTAAAAAGGCAGCTCACCCCCACCTTCTCCAGGGGGCAACTAGGGACGGGACAATAAATGCTGGGCCCAGCCAGTGACTCCCATATTCCATGAGTAAATTTTTAAAATTCCCTTTGGTGTCAGACTTGGAAGCCAGAAACAGAGCTTCTCAGCTCTGGGGTCGACTTGGGGGGGGGGGGCGGGGGGGGGGGGGGGGGGGGGAGGAGGTGCGGTTCAGATAAAATCTAACATTTGCACGTAAAACCTTTTCATCTTACTAGCCAAACAAAGGAAGAGTGGCTTCACTGCCTTTTGAAGTGATCCTTCTTTCTTCCACAAACCTTATGCATCTTTGTGTTTGTTCCAAGAGGATAATTCCACTGAAGATAATGATACAAGTCGCTCCGCAAAAGCCAGACTAGTGCCAGCACCTTCCTCATGCATGCAGTATTAGTCAGCTTTAATGGCTACACCCTGACAGGCCAGGATGGGAGGTGAACCCTGGGACACCCATTTATTTACACGTGCCGACTTAGAGCAGTGTTATAATATGTTTTGACCTGGACTAAAACTGACCTACAAGAGTTCTAGTGACAAAACTAGCCAATTCATCACTTTACAAGCAAGTGTATGTTTCACATTTTGACAATGTACGTATTACACATGGAGCTGGTGACAAGCTGGGAGTGCCAGCCCAGTTATATTTTCCGGCCATTATACTTGAAAAATTGTGAAAATAATTGGGGACTGATGCTTTACTGTAGGACTTCTCATACTGTCCATCTAAAGTGATAGTCCCTTCAAGCGGATTTTGTTTCCAATTGGTTTTAATCTCAGAAAGTGCTTCAATCTTGTTATTGTCTCTCTACCTGCAGTGGGCAAGTTTGCATTCATGATTTTCTCATTGATGCAGCTACCAAGAGTGACTTCCTGCCAGTGGCCTGTTCTTGATAATAAAACGTGAGGCTGGATGAACGCAGCAGGCCCAGCAGCATCTCAGGAGCACAAAAGCTGACGTTTCGGGCCTAGACCCTTCATCAGAGAGTGGGATGGGGAGAGGGAACTGGAATAAATAGGGAGAGAGGGGGAGGCGGACCGAAGATGGAGAGTAAAGAAGATAGGTGGAGAGAGTGTAGGTGGGGAGGTAGGGAGGGGATAGGTCAGTCCAGGGAAGACGGACAGGTCAAGGAGGTGGGATGAGGTTAGTAGGTAGTGGGGGGTGCGGCTTGGGATGGGAGGAAGGGATGGGTGAGAGGAAGAACAGGTTAGGGAGGCAGAGACAAGTTGGACTGGTTTTGGGATGCAGTGGGTGGAGGGGAGGAGCTGGGCTGGTTGTGTGGTGCAGTGGGGGGAGGGGATGAACTGGGCTGGTTTTGGGATGCAGTGGGGGAAGGGGAGATTTTGAAGCTGGTGAAGTCCACATTGATACCATTGGGCTGCAGGGTTCCCAAGCGGAATATGAGTTGCTGTTCCTGCAACCTTCAGGTGGCATCATTGTGGCACTGCAGGAGGCTGATTCCTCTTATTTGAGATGCAACACAGCTAAGAATCCTCACTTACCAGCCTGAAATCCCAGATGAAATTGACAATTGCTGGACAAGCCCTGAGTGGCCAGGGTTTTGTTGTTGCAACTCTTGTTCCAGTTTTATTTGCAGGTTGAAACACAAGCGGCATTTCTTACAGAGCCTCCTGTTCGCGCAACAGGCCACAGGGCCACTAACCTGTGCAAACTTTTTCTCCATTACTCAATACGATCATGCAATCTGCACCCACTGAAATGTGCTATGGTCGGAGCAGTGGTCACCTGAGATTGTCTGGAATCCTTTTTGGGATTCTGTGCTTGGAACTGGATTACCTGGAATTTTACAAACATTGGCATCTTTGGAGTTGTTAATTTGTTCTCTTTTTATTCTCCAACAAAATTTAAAATTCCTAACAAGCATCAATGGAACTTACACCCTATTTGTACTTTAGAAATGTGCTTTTGCAGTTTACATGAAACCTGATCGATTGCCAAGAACTTAAGAGTGTGGCGAAGATTCAAACTTTAACTGCGTTGACCAGAAAATCTAAAATGTGTACTCGATGTGTTTATGATTTTGCAATTGATTATGCACAGTGACTTCCCTTTCACTCAATGAATGTCTCAGTTTATGGGGGAAATAATTCATGTGAAAATGAAAAAAAAGGATATGATATGGGTGATAATAGGGATACACTAGCTACCAAGAGACATGACCAAGTCTCACTGGTCTCAATACGCACAGATAAAGAAGGACACAAATTCGACTGGGACAACACTTCCATAAGAGTTTCAGAGATAGTAGGAGCTGCAGCTGCTGGAGAATCCGAGATAACAAGGTGTGGAGCTGGATGAACACAGCAGGCCAAGCAGCATCTCAGGAGCAGGAAGGCTGACGTTTCGGGCCGAGACTTTCTGTAAAAGGATCTAGGCCAGAAATGTCAGCTTTCCTGCTCCTCTGATGCTGCTTGGCCTGCTGTGTTCATCCAGCTCCACACCTTGTTATCTCTTACTTCCATAATAGCATGAGCCAAACAGAGGCACTCAAGGGAATTTCTGGAGGACGGGATATCCAACCAGAATGCCATCAATAAACACACTGAACTGGACCTGACATACAAACTACTGAAAAATGGAACTGTAAGTAAACACCCCAGCAAACTGAGGCATATTAATACCAAGCGGGACAGAACACTGATGTTTCACTGGACACGCACTGATGGTGTTACCTAGCACGATGACAAAACATCTGCAATCAAACACACTGGCTCAGCGAGTGAGTCTACAACCTCATCCACAACCCGAGCTACACATCTTCTCAAAAGCTTTAAACAGATGTTGGTCTTGCCAGTGATGCTGGTCAGGCAGTGTGTCAGATCAGAGGCAATGAAGGGGTTTAGAGAGGCCATGGTGAGACAGAGCCGAGGGTTGTCAACATATTGATGAAAACGGACATGTTTCCAGAAGAGCCCAAGTGGCAGCATGCAGCTGAGAAACTGGAGAGGACCCAAAAATAGATCCTTGGAGATGGGGAGTCGGGGGGTGGGATGTGGTGGGCTGGGTTCTGTAGAATCTGGTGCTAATCATCCACTGGTAACACTTTCAGCTGCGAATGAATCCTCCATGTATACAGCAGTTGCTGAGAAGCAGCTGAATACGTTTGAGCGGACAATGTAAGCCCATATGTCCTAATACCTATGATGACAGACTTTGCCCCATCTTGTCAATGGGAAGCTCTGACAAGCACGTATTCCAGATCAATTACTTTGGTCAGAAAGAGGACCCTCCTGGGTGTCAGGTTTCTGAACTACATAAAGTAGTAAATACTGCAGAGCATCAAAGAGCCAGCTGATTGATATGGCAAGCTGTCAGCTTGGAAGATATTGTGGATCTGGCTATTTCAGTCAGCATTTTGATGTCTTGTCCCAGCCCTTTGTGTTCATTAGGGTGATGTGTCGAACACAAGGAAGCCATTTCCCCACGATCTTCGCCTGAGGGATTCTTGCAATGAGGATGTGCTTTTTCCTTTTATCAAAAGTAAATATAACCCAGTGTAGCCCTCCTCAGAGCTGATCAATAATTAAGGTTACAGATAAATGAGCGGCGTGTTGCATTTTGGCAAGCCAAACCAGATCAGGACTTACACAGTTAATGGTAAGGCCCCGAGGAGTGTTGTTGAAGAGAGATACCTAGGGGGCCAGGTACACAGTTCCTTGAAAGTGGAGTTGCAGGTAGACAGGGCGCTGAAGAAGCTGTTTGGTACATTTGCCGTCATTGGTCAGTGCATTGAGTACAGGAGTTGAGGTGTCATGTTACTGCTGTTGAAGACATTGGTGAGGCCTCATTTGGAGCACAGCATATAATTCTGCTACAAGAAGAATGTTATTAAACTGGAAAGGGTGCAAAAAGATTTACAAGATGTTATTGAGGTTGGAAGGTTTGAGTTACGTCGCGAGGCTGTATAGGCTGGGATTTGTTTCACTGGAGCATCAGAGGCTGAAGCATGATGTTACTGGGGAGCATAGATCTGATGAATAGCTAAGGTCTTTTTCCCAGAGTCCAAAACGAGAGGGTACAGATTTGAGGTGAACATAGAACATAGAACATTACAGCACAGTACAGGCCCTTCGGCCCTCGATGTTGTGCCGACCTGTCATACCGATCTCAAGCCCATCTAACCTACACTATTCCATGTACGTCCATATGCTTGTCCAATGACGACTTAAATGTACCTAAAGTTGGCGAATCTACTACCGTTGCAGGCAAAGTGTTCCATTCCCTTACTACTCTCTGAGTAAAGAAACTACCTCTGACATCTGTCCTATATCTTTCACCCCTCAATCTAAAGCTGTGCCCCCTCGTGCTCGCCGTCACCATCCTAGGAAAAAGGCTCTCCCTATCCACCCTATCTAACCCTCTGATTATTTTATATGTCTCAATTAAGTCACCTCTCAACCTTCTTCTCTCTAACGAAAACAGCCTCAAGTCCCTCAGCCTTTCCTTGTAAGACCTTCCCTCCATACCAGGCAACCTCCTAGTAAATCTCCTCTGCACCCTTTCCAAAGCTTCCACATCCTTCTTATAATGCGGTGACCAGAACTGTACACAATACTCCAAGTGCGGCCGCACCAGAGTTTTGTACAGCTTCACCATAACCTCTTGGTTCCGGAACTCGATCCCTCTATTAATAAAAGCTAAAACACTGTATGCCTCCTTAACTGCCCTGTCAACCTGGGTGGCAACTTTCAAGGATCCGTGTACATGGACACCGAGATCTCTCTGCTCATCTACACTACCAAGAATCTTACCATTAGCCCCGTACTTTGCCTTCCGGTTACTCCTACCAAAGTGCATCACCTCACACTTGTCCGCATTAAATAGGTGAGAGGGGAAAGATTTAAAAGGGACCTGAGGGGTAATATTTTCACACAGAGGGTGTAACATTTATGTAATGAGCAGCCAGTAGTGGTAGAGATGTGTGGAATTACAGCATATAACAGACATTTGGACAGATACATGGATGGGAAGGGTTTAGAGGGATAGCGATCAAAAGCAGGCAAATGGGACTAGATTAATTTAGGAAACCTGGTCAGCATGGACAGCTTGGGCTGAAGGGTCTGTTTCTGTGCTGTACATCTCTATGACTGTATGTTTAGAAGTTGAGGATATGATACAAAGTTACTGGTGTGCGAGTCGGGCACTCATGATGTGACTGTTAAATGAGGGATGGCCAATTGGTAAAGATTAGTGGCAGTGCTAGAAGGCTTGTCTAGTACAGTGGTAACATCCCCACCTCCAGACTAGGAGCTCTCAGGTTCCAATCCCACCTGCTGACATCACACATCATGACATCCCTGAACAGGTTGGTTCGGGGAAAATATCTGCCATTGGTGCCTGTCAAATCCCAATACAGCTTGAATCTGGGCCTTCGTAAGAGAAAGGAGGAGAATCTCAGCAAAACAAAGAAAGTATAAGCCTATTTGCACAACACCACAAGGCTGAGAGCTCCAACATTTCTGAAATGGGCAGCTTCTGCATTTTGTTGGCGCACATCCTTCCGAAAGTTGAGGGGCTTCTTTTTTTCAGCGAATTGTATCATGAGGCAAGACAAAGTTTATTTACAGAAGCAGGGTGCTCCTGGGGAATGTTCTGAATGTGTATTTTTTTTAAAGAAAGGTCAGCCTTGGAATACAGCAGGATGTCTGCATATCCCACATTATCACCAAGCTTGTTATCTCAGACAGGAAAGCAGGTGTAACACATGGGGTCAAAGGGTGTCCTGTAACTACGGTGATCAGGGATGCAGAGCCATCAGATCCAATTTCGCAGCAAATTTGTTCGATTTCTTCAACTGAGGTGTTCAAAGCTGAGGTGATTGGCCAGAGTAAGATGGGGAGAAACTGTTCCCGTTGGTGGAAGGATTGAGAATGAGAGAGACACAGGTGACTGGTGAAAGAAATGATGGCAACAGGAGGAGCAACTTCATACAGGGAGTATTTAGGGTATGGAATACACTGCCTGAGGGGGAAGCAGTCTCACTCAAGACATTCCAAAAGGAACCAGATTGCTATCTGTAAAGGGTAAATTGTGCATGGTTATCTAGGAGAGTTACACTACCTGAATGGCCCATTTGGGCAGCCTGCACTGACACAATGGCCTATTACAATTCTGACATTCCCTCAGCAATAACATCTTCGGATATGAATCACTTGAGACAAGACGTTGCATGTGCTTGAGAGGAACAGGCAACTTGGGCTTGTGGTTCCCGAAGCCCTTCCCCAACAGAGGATTTTACTCACTGGGGTCTGTCCTGGCTGGTTGATAGAGAGCTGAAAAGGGTCTGGAACTCACTGCCTAAAAAGGTGAGTTTATTCAAAACTCTTGCAGCATTGAAGCAGTATTTAGATGATCACTGTGTTGCCATAGCCTCCGGACTGAGAGCTGAAAAGTGAAAAATTAGCGCAGTCAGATCTTTGTTGATCACCGCAGACGCAGTGAGTCAAACGGCCATTTTCTGTTCTGAGGAAGTCTCACCGACCCGAAACGCTAACTCTGATTTCTCTTCACAGATGCTGCCAGACCTGCTGAGCTTTTCCAGCAACTTCTGTTTTTGTGGCCATTTGCTGTGTTGTAAATGCATGTTTTTTTTATTCATTAATGGGATGAGGGCATCGCTGGCCAGGCAGCATTTACTGCCCATCCCTAATTGCTCAGAGGGCAGTTAAGGGTCAACCACATTGCTGTGGATCCAGGTAAGGATGGCAGTTTCCTTCCCTGAAGGACATTAGCGAACCAGATGGGTTTTTCCAACAATCAACAATGGATTCACGGTCATCATTAGACTCTTAATTCCAGGTATTTATTGAATTCAAATTCCACCGTCTGCCATGGCAGGATTCGAACCTGGGTCCTCAGAACATTACCTGGGTCTCTGGGTTAACAATCCAGCAATAATAACACTAGGCCTTAACCTCTCCATATATGAGGCAATGGGCTTGATATTTGTTGCAAGCATTGCACAGGCTAATGTGGAGCTAACAAGAACTGCAGATTCTGGAGTCAGAGAGAACAAGATGTAGAGCTGGAGGAACACAGTAGGCCAGGCAGCATCAGAGGAGCAGGAAAGCTGACGTTTCGGGTCGGGACCCTTCAAGAAACGTCAGCTTTCCTGCTCCTCGGATATTACCTGGCCTGCAGCGTTCCTCCAGCTCCACACTGTGTTATATCCAGCATGCTAATGTGGCCTTTCATCTCATTGCTCATATTTGGCTAATAGAGCATTTCTCTTCCCTTCCTCAGGCTCGATTCAATTCCCTGATGGCTTCAGCATCTTGTTTCCCATCTCCATAGGGTTAAAGACTTTTGTACAAGATGCCATCTCAGCCTCTCACATCATCACTGTAGACCCAATAACGAGGAGTATGTGTTGGCCTTTCCTTTATCATTTGATTGTGCAGCCATTGAGGTGATAGAAGGAAACTTGACAGACCATGACCTTTTCCAGGCTTACACTGATGTTTGTAAACGCAGAGGCTCCTGCAGTGACTAGGGTACATAGACTATGGCATTTCGGGACTAAGACAGGCCTCCATCTACCTCATCCCAATCCACACCTCATTAGGATCCAGATGCTGCTCAGATTTAATATTAAAAGGAAGCTGAGATGACAAAAATAAGTTCATTTTTGAACTTTCTGCTGTATTGGTTAAATCCCTCACATAAATTATCCACCGATGTAAAATTGAAAATGCTTTGCTCCAAAATCAAGTGGAAGGCATAAATCACCTGTTAATATTAACACTTCTCAGATGGGATAACCTTCATATAGAGCCATATGATTTATTTTTAGGACAGCTCAGTGTGCTTTACAATCAATAACTTACTTCTTGCTATTTTAGAAGGGACACTACACAGTGTTATGTAGCTAAAGGTAGGAGCTGGTTTACATGTCACAAAAGTTCCACTCAAATCAATGATTAAATATTCTATTTTCAGTGACTTTGCTGAAGTGACAGATTTTGATCAGGAGACTAGGTAAACCCTCATGTGCAATCAGAGAAAGTGTAACACTTGCCCTTTCATTCCCTTCCTCCTCACTGTCCAAAACCCCAAATACATCTTCTGGGTGAAGCAGCTTGCTGCATTCGCTGCTGACAGTGTGGTCTCCTCTACATTGGCGAACACCAAGCACAGACTGGGTGACCAGTTTGCAGAACACCTCTCCTCTGTCCATAGGAATGAGCCCAACATTCCAGTCGCTAGCCATTCCAATAAACCGCCTTGCTTTCACACTAACATTCCTGACCTGAGCCGACATCAAGGTCCCAATGAAGTGCAATGCAAGCTTAAGGGACAACACATCATTTTCTACTTAGGCATTTTGCAGCCTTGAAGCCTCAATATTGAATTCCATCACTTCAGAAACTGTTTGCATCTGTTTTCCATTTTTGTACCATTCTCTCCCCCGGCACCTTTTGTCATATTTGTTTCTTGTTCACTTTGGTGTCAGTAGACGGGACCCAGTCTCTCCCTTTCACACCTTAATTCATACCCAGTTCAAGCCTGTTTTCCACTTTCTCCTTCATTAATAACTTTTGTCTTCTGGAACAAAAACAGAAGTTGCTAGAAAAGCTCAGCAGGTCTGGCAGCATCTGTGAGGAAAGAATCAGAGTTAGCGTTTCAGGTTTGGTGACCCTTTAGTCTTCTGCACCATCTTCCTGCTTGACTCCCCATTGCCTCCGACAAAAAATATTCAGAAACCATTTTCCAACAACTTTCAGTTCTAAAGGAGAGTCAGACCAGGCTTGAAACATTAACTCTGCTCGTCTTCCTCCACAGAAGCTGCTGAGTTTCTCCAGCATTCTCTATGTTGGTTTCAGATTTCCGACATCTGCAGGATTTTGCTTTTAACCAGGAAACCTGCCTGCTTTTTTGTTTGAAATAATGACGCTGGATTTGTTTCTGTATGGGTGCCTCCCTCCAGAATATGGTGCTGAGCCCTCAGTTTCAAGCGTTTTGATCACAGTTTAAAGCTGAAATGCCAATACAAAACAGAAAGTGTAAATGAATTGGCTCACTTCATCACACCAGATGTGCAGCAGGTGTTCACAAGATACTGAAAAGGAAAAAATCACACTCAACCTGATTCCATTTTCATACAATAAGCGGCTAGGATCTGGAATGCAGAGACAGTAGGAACTGCTGATGCTGGAGAATCTGAGATAACAAGGTGTAGAGCTGGACGAACACAACAGGCCAAGCAGCATCAGAGGAGCAGGAAACTTGACGCTTCGGATCTGGGCCCTTCTTCAGAAATGGGGATGCACTGCCTAAG
Organism: Stegostoma tigrinum; assembly: GCF_030684315.1. Classification (NCBI taxonomy): domain Eukaryota; kingdom Metazoa; phylum Chordata; class Chondrichthyes; order Orectolobiformes; family Stegostomatidae; genus Stegostoma; species Stegostoma tigrinum. Next base: position 16,529,423 of record NC_081404.1, read on the forward strand.
AGTCTGGTGGAGGCAGAGTCTATCGAGGCATTTAAAATTTATTTACAGGATGTGGGCATCACTGGCTGGGACCAGCATTTATTGCCCTGTCCCTAGGTATCCCCTTGAGACGATGGGGGGTGAGCTGCCTCTTTGAACTGCTGCAGTCCATGTGCTATGGTTGACCCACAATTCCCTTGGGGAGGGAATTCCAGGATTGAGACCCAGCAACACTGAAGGAATGGTGATATGTTTCCAAGTCAGGATGGTGAGTGGTTCAGAGGGAAACCTGCAGGGGGTGGTGTTCCCATGTATCTGCTGCCCTTGTCCCTCTAGATGGAAGTGGTTGTGGGTTTGGAAGGTGCTGCCTGAGGATCTTTGGTGAATTTCTGCGGTGCATCTTGTAGAGGGTACAGACTGTTGCTACTGAGTGTCGGTGGGGGAGGGAATGAAATAGTTATTTGCAAAGAAACAGAAGCAGCGTGATGGAGAGAAGCTAGGAAAGTGGCCATACGTCCTTAAGACAAGCAGAATTAGGCAATTCAGGCCATTGTGTCTGCTTTGCCATTCGTTCATGGCTGATACAGTTCTTAATCCAATTCTCCTGCCTTCTCTCTTCAATCCCCTTATGAATCAAGAACCTATCCAGAGAGGAAGTGAGATGTTCATTTGGAAAGCTGGTACAGACATAATGGGTTGAATGATTTTTTTTCCACATCAGAATGATTCTGCAATTCTGTCAATGTCAGTCTCGCATAATCGTGTTCTTTTTAAACTACAAATTATTTGATTGAGACACGACTTAGACCGCAAGCAATTTAAAGAGGCGTGTTTGTTTTCTTTGTCTAAGAGCAGCTTTCCAAACTCACAAAGCTCTGGATGTACAAATCCCAGCTGACAAGGGCCTTAAATTGTTATAATTGCATTTGGTAAGATTTACCAGCTGTGCCTTAGCGATCAACCAACACCAGGATTAAATGACTCATAAAACTTTTACAATACAATGAAACATTCAATCGATTTTTTTTCCCCTTCCGCTTGCAAAATAAAGAACTTACAAAGGGGCACGAAAAATTTGTACACAGACTATCGAGATAATGTAGTGATCAAGCTGTCAAAAGCAAGTCTATGGGACAGGGAAGTGGACTGAGTTTAAACAGAGATCTCTTTGCATTCTCCAGAATTTACACAAAATGAACCTGTTAGTGGTCTATAACTGCCTCACAATCCAGTCAGGTCCATGGCGAGCACGTTTTGCATTAATTCTCTTTGAAGCTTCAATAGGTATCTGTTTTTTTGAGGCCCAAGGATTCATGGCGTTGATAGCTGGGCCGTGAGAAAGGAATTATTACTTTTTGGTGTTGATAGAAATAAGTAATTTTGTCTTGTAGTCACAACAGAAAATCGGTAATCAAACATAAAAATTCCCAAGATAACGCTATCATTTCCTTGGCACATTAAAATTGCAAGCATCCTTGAAGATGGCTAAGAACAGGAAACAAACCCTGTTAGATTCATTTAACTCACCAGACAAGACATTAGCCCATGACTCCAGCAGATTTCTCAACGGGATGTAAAGGATCCTGCAGCAATAATTTTTTGAAAAATTGCAGGAGAGTTATCCCAAATGTCCCTGTTACCATTCATCCCTCTACCAATATCACAAGGATGGATCATATGGTCATTATCATGCCTGCTTTTTGTGGGAGCTTGCTGTGCGCAAAATGGCTGCCAAGATTGCGCTAATTGTGAATGCTACCACTAGGTGGTGCAGTAAAAATGGAGGCTGACGTGGACCATATCTGATACCTCCCTCCCCTTCCTGGACCTCTCCGTTTCCATCTCCGGTAACTGTCTCAGCACTGGCATCCATTTCAAACCCACTGACTCCCACAGCTACCTGGACCACACCTCCTCTCACCCACCCTCTGACGAGAATGTGACCCCCTAGTCCCAATTCTTCCGCTTCCAACACATCTGCTCCCAAATGGAGAGTTCCACTCCTGAACATCCCAGATGTCCTCCTACTTCAAGGGCCACAGCTACCGACCCCACCCCCCGCCCAGGTGATCAAAAATGCCCTTAACCGCATCTCTTGCATTTCCTGCACTTCTGCCCTCAAACATCCTCTTCCCAACAAAAATAAAGACAGAATCCGCCAGGTCCTCACATATCACCTCACCAACCACCGCAACCCAGTATATCATCCTCTGTCATTTCCGCCACCTATAATCCGACCCCACAGCCAAAGAGATATTGCCCTCCCCACCGCTATCTGCCTTTCGTAGGGACTGCTCTCTCCGCAACCCCCTCAACTGCTCCACACTCCCCACGAACCCCACCACCCCCAGCACCTTTCCTTGCAACTGCTACACCTGCCCCTACACCACCCCTCTCGCCTCCATCCAAGGCCCAAAGCAAACTTTCCACTTCCACAGGGGTTCACCTGTACATCCTCCAATCTGTATCCATTGCTCCCGATGTGGCCTCTTCTACATCGGTGAGACCAAACGCGGACTCAGGGACCATTTTATACAGCATCTGCGCTCTGTACGCCATAATCGACGACACCTTCGGTCGCCAACCATTTTAACTCCCCCTCCAACTCCCTGAGCGACATGTCCATCCTGGGCCTCCTCCAGTGTCACAGTGGCACCGCCTGCAAACTGGAGGAGCAACACCTCATATCCTGCCTCAGGGAGCTTACAGCCCGATGGCCTGAACATGGAATTCACCAGTTTCAAAATCTCCCCCCATCTGGGCTCCAACCCTTCCTCTCATCCCCACCTCCTTGACCTGTCCATTTTCTCTCCCACCTATCCACTGCTCCCACCTCACTAACCAATCCCCACCACTGCCCACTTGCAATCACCTATCACCATCCCACCTACCCGTCCCTAGCCCCACACCCTCCCTCTATTTATTCCCTCCCCCTTCCCAGTCCTGATGAGGAGTGTAAACCCAAAACATTGACCTTCCTGCTCCTCTGCTGGGTTCCTCCAGCTCCAGGAGCCTCCATATGAGTTTTCTGTTTAAAGTTATTTTCTGGCAGATGAGGCCTACACAAGGCTTTTCTGGAGTTGCCCACTCCAGCCGTTTCCCTCCACCCAGCCAGAAACTCAAAGGTTGTGCATCCAACAAGCAAGCAACTGCCCACTGCCAGCATTCACGCAGTGGCAAGCTCCAAACACTGCTGGGCACAGCTGCCCTCCATGGTGATGAGTGATTGGCCAGTTGGCAAGGTCAGAGAGGGGAGGGTCCACTTGATTACCAAGTGTCAAGGTGGGCTGATTAAGAGACCAGTGCTCTGGAACTTCAACCCAGTCATGATGAAACCATTAAAAACATATAAATGAAACAAAAAGGTACAAGAGCAGGCCACTCGGCCCTTCAAGCCTGTTCCGCCATTCAATAAGATTGCAATTGATCAAATTTAACCTCAACTCTGCCTTCGTTCCTGCACATCCCCGGATAATCTTGCATTCCCCCTTGGTTGTTAAGAATCGATCTCCCTCTGCCTTAAAAATACTGAAAGATTCTGCATCCACTGCCTTTTCAGGAAGGGAACTCCAAAGATTCACCATCCTCAGAGAGAAAAAAAAGTTTCCTCATTTCTGTCTTAAATGGGCACCCCCTTATTTTTAAACGATGACCCCCAGCTCTAGATTGTCCCACAGGAGGAACCATCCTTTTCCACATCCACCTGGCCATGTCCCCTCAGGGTTTTATATGTTTCAGTTAAGTTCCCTCTGACTCGTCTAAACTCCAGAGGCTACAGGCCCAGCCTTTTCTCATAAGGCAATCTGCTTGTTCCAGGTATTATTCTAATAAATCTTCTCTGAACTGTTTCAAACATATTAACATCTCTCCATCAGTGTGGTGATCAGTGCTGTACACAGTATTGTCAATGTCATCTCACCAATACCCTGTGAAAACAAAATAAACAGCCCTCTTTGCCTCATACCCACATACTTTCCATTCCCTATTCATGCCACCTCATGCCCTTCACCCTTCCTGACTGCACTGAAACCCTCTATTTCATCTCATGTCCCTCTACCTGGAGTGCATTTGGAATAGTTGAACCTAGAGGTCATGAGGGCATCGATGAGTGTGTCAGTAGTGGATGAGCTAAGACCAGGGTGAAGTCAGGCCATGTTACAGAGGTGGAAATGGATAGTCTTAGTGATGGGTTGCTTCTGATTTATAAGCATCTTAAATGACTTCAGTTACAATATCATAATCAATATTGTTATGGTGAATGTAAGGTGCCCAGTTAGCTGTCCCTCTGTTGGCCAACAATTCCGAACCTTACTTCATTACAAAACCTGGACAATACATCTGTGATTTGACAATCTAAAAACAAAAAATAGAGTCGTTTAACTTGTTCAGGAATCAGTTAAAGATCAATCTCAGTGTTGCTTGAATATACTTTACTTCTGAATTTTACTTTTGTGGTGATTTGTTATGAGTTGGGGTATATTATATTCAATTAATACTTGCAATCTCTGGATGACTTTGATAGCATCTATCAGTGTGCGTGGTTGAACAATCTCAGTTCATGACATCCTCTATCATTCCCTAAAGCACAATGCTGTCTCACACACAAATCAAATAGCTGTTTCACCAAACTCCTGATGAACTCAGAAAGTTACCACGGTGTGAGGTCTCTTCAAAGTCTGCAGCACACAAACAAGGCTATTTGTCAGATGCTCCAGGTCCGTCCCAAGAAAAGTTGCGTTTTCCCAATTTCAAAGTGCTTCCCATCAACAGCTTCCTCCCAGCTTCTCCTGGGATCAGGTGTTCTCTCCTTGCTTCTCAGTTCCAATCCTGCTTCCAACCACACAAGGCCTTTGCCAATCCTTTCCTCCAAGCTACCTTCACCCTTTCTTCCCTCAGCCTCTGCTCACTTACTGCATTACTCTTCAGCCTCAACTCACTTTCATTTCTCAAACCACTTGAGGCCACTCCCATAATAAACTCTCCTCCACATCACTTATAAATGCACTCTCCAAATCCTACCTTTGGCCCATCAATCACCACAACCGTTCGCAGTTAGCAACCTGCCCAACTACACCAACGCCTCCAAATTGATTTCCTAGCCTCCCCGATAAAATTATTACTCTCTTGCTGGCCGTTCCTCAGTACAGCCTTCAGCTCCACTGCCTGACCGAACTGGTCCAGTTAAAGCACAACTGGATCCCGCTCTCATTTGCTCAGACAGTCCACTGCTGCAGGATTGACCTGCAATGTAAAGCTAGCTCTCAGTTCCCTTTCCCCACTGTAATCCACAGTCCTCTCCATCCCCATAGTCAACAAATGCAAAAAAAACTTGCCGATTTGAATTAAACTTGAGGATGTAATGGCCAGTGAGGAATATGCTTTCCCCTTGTGATCTTCACGGAGTTACACACTTGTTACAGTGCAGAAGGAGGCCATTCAGTCCATTGTGTCCACACTGGTGCTATCCCCTAGTGCCAATCTCTTGCCTTTTCCCCATATCCCTGCACCCCATTTCTATCCAAATAACTATCCATTGAATGCCTCAATGGAACCTGCCTCCCCTACATTTCCAGGCAGTGCATTCCACACCCTCACTACTCGCTGGGTGAGAATGTTTCTCCTCACATCCCTCTCGCTTCATCACTTTCAATTCACTCCCCTCTCGTTCTTGTTCCTTTTACATGTGGGAACTGCTTCTCCCTGTTTATTCTGTCCAGCCCCCGCTCATGATGTTGAAAACCTCCAACAGATCTCCCTCTCAGCTTCTTCTCTCCAGGGAGAACATTCCCAACTTCTTCAATCCATCCTCAGGGCTGGATTTTCGATGTGTGAGAAGACCCCCTCCTATTCTGTCACTTAGCTGATCAAAAGCTAAATTGACAAAACAGATGAGAGGCAGTTTGGAATCACAAGTGAACTCAGAAAAATAAGTCCTTGCGAGTTCGCCAGTTCAGTTCTGTGTGGGTCACCTGTCTTCAATGACTAAAATATACACCCTGTTCTTCAAGTGATCGAAATCATCAGCCTGGGGGCAAATAGATTGAAACGTTTTGGTTCCTGCAATGAAGGTATCTATTGGCTGAAAGCATTCTATTGAAATGCTCATGGGAAAAGTCTCAGTTATTGTTGCAATGGGAAAGGTGCCATGCAATTTATCAGAGTTGTCAGGCTTCTTGGTTTAATAAGGGGAGTTGTATATAAATGTTTTTTTTCATAAATAACAAAGTTTCAGCTTCCTAGAGCAAGGTTGGGTCTCTTGTAACCTGAAACACAGTTGAGTTAACACCTAACTCTTATTAATTTTGTATATGAAATACTGCAGCCTCTTATATAATAACCTGGAGTTTTTTTATCATGGCTTTATCAAAACCTTTCATGGATTCTGGATTCTTCGTGACTCCTTCATTATAAAGGGAATATTATGACCTTTGCTGCCAATGTTTAAACATATTTGTCATATGGCTCCAAAACAGCTTTATAACTTACAATGAGAGTTAGTAAGAACTGCTGATACTAGAGTCTGAGATAACACAGTGTGGTGCTGGAGGCACACAGCAGACCACGCAGCATATTAGGAGCAGGAAAGCTGATGTTTCAGGTCAGGACCCTTCGTCAGGAAATCTGAAGCGAAACATCAGTTTTCCTGCTCCTCTGATGCTGCCTGGCCTGCTGTGTTCCTCCAGCTCCACACTGCGTTATTTATGCATAACTGACAATGTTGTGTCTCCTTCTTTAAAGAGAGTGCAATGAAGGTTTAATATATACTAATATTGTTTATGAACTTGGGTTCTAAATTGAAGAAATGATGTATCGCTTTAAATTTGATTTGTGTCTCTTTTTATGTGCGTTTAGAAGGGGAAAGGTGTTTTAGTGTCCTTTAAGATTTTTGTTCTGAGAGTAGTTGTGGAGTATCTGTGGCCGGTTTTGTTCACAAGCATCGAAGTTGGGTATTTAAAATCTTGAGGCGGGATGCTTCAGTGCTTTAGAAAAATAGTTGAAATGGGACAAAAGAATAGCCTGTCGCCTAGCATCAAGGTGTCTAATCGCATGGGACAATGCATGTATAAATGATTTCATTTAAAGAGACGGAATCCAGGTTCAGTTAGAAGAGGTCCGTAACAACACAACAGCTGTTATTTTCAGTCTCAAAACAGTTCAGGACTGAGGAAAACATTCTGAGTGGCTTAGAAGTAAACTCCAGAAACAGAAGGCCATGAAGACATGGTTTTAAGGAATCCATGTTCAGAAATAAATGAACTGACTTATAGCTTGTTTAGAGGTTTCAGGAAGAGATATCAACTGAAGAAAATACATCAAGAGAATGCAGAGATTTGCTGAAGAGAAATCAATTATAGACATTACAGAGCAACCCAGGAAGTCTATTCTGCCATACAATGTGATCGTGGCTGATCTGATCATCCTTATCTCTACTGTCCTGCCTTTTCCCCCCCAGTAACCCTCGATTCCCTTCCTGATTAACAATCTGTCTGTCTAAGCCTTGAATACACATAATGACCCAGCCTCTGTGGTAAAGAATTCCACAGATTCACCACCCTCTTGGAGGATAAATTCCTCCTCATCTCTGTCTTAAATGGGTCACCCCTTATTTTGAGATGACACCCTCTGGTCCTAGACTCTCCCACAAGGGGAAACAGCCTCTCCCCATTCACCCTGTCAAGTCCCCTCAAAATATCTCAATAAGGTCACCTTTCATCCTTCTAAACTCCAATAAGTACAGGCCCAGCTTTCCTCATTAGACAGTCCCTCCATATCCGGTATCAGCTGAATGAACCTTCTCTGGGCTGCCTCCAATGCCAGTCTATCTTCCCTTAGATAAGGGGCTCAAAACTGCTCACAGCATTCCAGCTGGGCTCTGAATAGTACCTTATACAGTTTTAGCAAGGCTTCCCTACTTTTATATTCCATTCTGTTTGAAATAAAGGCCAACATTCCAGTTACCTGCTGGACGTGGATGGGATTAATGATTTTGGGATTCACGGATAAGGCAGGGCAGTAGAGATAAGGATGATCAGATCAGCCACGATCACATTGTATGGCAGAATAGACTTCCTGGGTTGCTCTGTAATGTCATGATTTTGATAAGGCTCCCCCCCCCCCAAATCCTGCTATGCTGTAGCTTTCTGCATTCCTTTTTGTTCAAATAATATTCAGCTCCTCTATTCTTCCTGCCAAAAGCCGTGATTGTCATTGGCATCACTTTGCATTGACTCAGCGTTGTACTAATAATATAATTGTGGGGCTCTGTACGTAACAGGGCTGATTCTGATGGTGCTGTTGCTAATGGAGACACCTTCCTGCACAGCCATCCTATTGTTGCATTGCCTAGGCGAGCTAAGATGAAGTCCACTATTCTGTCTTTCAACCCGATGTTATTTATTTTTTCATGAAGCCTAATTAGTGAACCTTAAACTTGAAGTGTAACGGAATTCCCTCAAGGTTTCACTTTCAAAAGCAGTGAAGTCCAAGCCATTCAGTCCAAACAAAAGAAATACTGTCTCCTTGATGGCTCTTTACTTGATAGATCATTCATCTAAGCTTTAATCTAGTTATTAATGCAATAAAGCTTTCATTTGCCCAGTTTTAAAAGGCTTGTAAATCACAAGCCAATCTTTCCCGCTTGCCAATTTTTTTTCCACTGAAAAAAAACATTCTGTACGGCCTCAAATAATTAAATGTCTCATAATGGTCCAGCTTCAAAATAAAACAGGACACAGCAGCTCAAGGTCACAGAAACTTAGGTCTACTCAAGTGAAGGAGTTTGTTGAATACATCATAGGGAAAGGATTTATTTTGACTGGGGTCTGAGGGGAGTGGAGGGGGAAGGAGTGTGTAGGAAGGTATTTTAATCATTTGAAGTTTTGTGTAGTGTGTTCTGTTTGGCCAAAAGAAGGTCACATATATACAATGCACAATTGCATTTCTTATAATGACTTACAGATAACTGGAAGATGTTTTAAGAGCAGTACATTCAGTTTTTTTTAAATTTTTAAACAATATCACCCAACTTCCATTGACACTCGCACGCATCCAAATGCTAGGCAACTCTCACAGTACCTGACCAAGGTGGTGAAAAATAAAAGTTACATTTTAAGTTGGTTTCTTTCCAGTTTCAAAGGCTTCATACAAACCGAATGTTTGCCAACTTGCAAAAGCATAAGGGAAACCACTCAGCCTGCAGTTATCATAGTTCACTGGCTGTTGGTTGTCCTTTTATAACGAACAAGGTATACAAATTAACTTTTCATAAAATGAAAGGGACTTCCTTTCTGCAGCAATCAAGTGCTGTCTGGATAAATGCATTAGACAGAGAGAAAAAAAAATCATTTGAACTATGAAAACATCAGTCTTCCTCACATTCCCTTGCTGTCAGTCCCATGATAATTATAACATCAGACATTTGTCAGTGTATGAAGTGGCTATTAGCAATGGAAACTTAATGTTCTTTGTCCTGCATGACTCAAACATTCATTCATACTTTTGCATAAAGACCTATTACAGCTTTTTAAAATGTTTTGTATAATCTATGCATGTAGTTCATGTTGTGAGAGAGCCTAGGTCAAAGTACCTACTTAATCAACGACATTGATCATTCTCTGTTTGTGCCATTGTTGTCAACTAAGCTACACCAGAGCAGCATTAACTTGAGAGTTCTTGTGATACAGCAGTATTGTTTCTACCACTGACTTAAGTAGAATGGGGGTTTAGTCCTACCCACTGCAGTGGTGTGTCTTGGCAGGCTGATTAGAAAGCAGCTTGAAGGACAAGCTTTTGTTTATACTGTCTCCCACAAACCTAGAGCATCCGAAAGTGCTTTACCATTAATTCAATACCAAAGAATTGACTGTGCTGTTATTTAACAAAGGCAGCAGTTGTTTTGTGCACTGCAAGATCCCACAAAATGCTGAAAGGCCTGGCTCATTTCTGAAATAGTGTCGTGGGATCACCAGAGAGAGAGAGTGAGAGGGTCACAGCTGAAAGACAGCGCCTCCTCCTGGGCTGCACCAGAGGGTCTCAAGAGGCAACCAACTAAGATAGAGCTAATGCACAACTCGAATTTAGAAAAGACCAGATGGGGTAGTTAATTGATGCCCCTCCTTTAGTCGTGGCCGAGTGGTTAAGGCGATGGATTAGAAAGCCATTAGGGTTTCCCTGCGCAGGTCCGAATCCTGCCAATTGCATTTCTTTGGGGTGGCACAGTAGCTCAGTGGTTAGCACTGCTGCTGAATAGCACCAGGGATCTGGGTTCAATTCCAGCCTCAGGCAACTGTCTGAGTGGAGTTTGCACACTCTCCCTGTGTCTATGTGGGTTTCGTCCCACAGCTCAAAGATGTGCAAGCTAAGGTGGATTGGCCATGGGAAATTGTCCCATAATGTTCAGGGATGTGTAGATTAGGTGAGTTATGGGGGATGGGTGCTCTGTGGTCAGTGTGGACTTGTTGGGCTGAAGGGCCTGTTTCCACACTGTAGGATTCTATGATTTAGATGCTGGGTCAATATATGCATTCACATGCTAATCTTTTCTGTGCCCATGGTACCTATATGTATGATCTTGCATGCCTTGACACAGAGCATGCAATATTATGACTTGTTTGCCTTTGAAGATTACATTCTAGGAGAGTCCTAGTTCATTGTTGAATGACCAGAAAGTACGTACTAACTCAGGGCCTTGCTCAATGTATTCAGCCTAGCACTGATGATGATCTTCTTGAGCTGTTTCAGCTGGTCATGATCCAGCTAGTTGCTCTACACAGCTGTCACTAAAATATATGAGATCGTTGTGAAGAAGAGCTTACAGTTCAGAATAACAATATCTGCTTGTAGGTCTAAAGGAATAGAACTTAGCAGTAGTTGGAAGCCAGCTAAGGGTATTAGAGGTGGTCATTTGGCTTTTGGCCACACAACAGCATTGCGATGAAAGTATAGATCTTGTAATAAAAGTCCTTGTGTATGTTTAAGACTGAGCTGGATAGTTTCCTGACCAGTCAGGGAATCAAAGGTTACAGGGAAAGGGCAGAAAAGTGATTATAAGGAGTGTCAGATCCCCCAGGGTCCCATTGAATGGCAGAACAGACTCAAGGGGCTGAGTGGCCTACCCCATTCCTGTTTCTCCTGGTCTTATGGTGAAAGGGTCAGCAGCAACAGAGATACAAAATTCACAGAATACCCCAGAATGTGTAAAGCAGGCCATTCAACCCATTAAGTCCATATTGACCCTTTGAAGGGCATCCCACCTCACTGTGTGACTCTGCATTTCCTCATGGCTAACCCACCTTGGCTGTATATCCTTGAACACGATGTGCAATTTCCCATGGTTAATCCACCCTAACCTGCACATCTTTGGATTGTGGGAGGAAACCCACGCAGACACGGGGAGAATGTGCAAGCTCCACACGGACAGTTTCCCAAGGGTGGAATTGAACCCAGGCCTCTGGGGCTGTTCAGCAGCAGTGCCAACCACTGAGCTACCATGCCACCCAAATTGAGAAAGCGATAGGAAACAGAGTGTAATGATCAAAGGTTTTTTTTAGGCTGGAGGAAGGTTTGTAATGGAATTCCCCAAGAGTGAGTATTGGGACTCTTGTTTCTCCTGAGGGATATTAATGATTGAGATCAAGGTATGTGGGGGACAATTATTCAGTCAATTAGTTAGTTGAGCCTGTTCTGCCATTCAATGTGTCAGAGGTTTGCGACAGAGCATTTCAAATGGTTAGTGGTCCCAATAAACAGTGAAATGTTTGCTGAGTAGATGTGGATGAAACCAATGTATCCTGAAAACTTCAGCTAGTGTCTTTTCTTCAGTGTTGGAGTCATTAGCCTGAGTTGTCAATAAAGACCTTAGAATCAAATACGCTAAGCTTATCATTCGGCAGTCAACTCACTCTGAGGCCTCTCTGAGAGACATCATCAGCTTCCAATGCTGTCAGCCTAGTGGGATCACAGCATCGAAGTAAGCATTTACTGGAGGATGCAGTGTTTTTGAGAGATTGGAAGGTTTGCTGGCAATCGTATGGTGTGTTTTTTGCAGAAACAATTCAAGAGAGATGCTTTGGTCACACAATCTGGAGTATACAGAATCTACAAGCTGCAATATTGTGGTTACCACTTGGATTTTGTTGGCAGGTTTTTGTGGCCCAAGGACACAATTTTGGAAGCATCTTTGGCATTGCTGCTTCCTTGCCCTTCTTCACCCACTGCTGTGAAGCCTCTTGTTGTGCTTTGGGTTCCTGAGGATGATTGGACTTCCTTTATGTTTGATAACAATGTCCTCTTATGGCTAGTTGAATATGTCACAAAATAATGGACACTCTGTTTTGAGGTAAGACAAGCCACTCCTCATACAAGATTTGGACATCCTACTGAAGCTGTTCACAGTTGCTCCAGAAAAGAAAACACACTTGCAGATTGTACTGGCTTGCGAAAATTGCTTTGAATTTGTGGCCTTCTTATAGTAAAAATGCCAATGATGTATTCTTCAGATATCGTTGAGAACCTTCAAAACAAAATGGCAGCTGAGTAGTGGGGCAGCACGCAAGCTCTTGGACCCAGGGCTCACTTGCTCCGGCCTGCTTGTTTTTGCCTTTTTAATTCTTTTTGGTTCTACTCTTTCTCTATCACTTTTTCCAGTCAGGTTATTTTCCCCTTCAAAGCCTTTTACAGTGGGTAAAGTGGCGAGGAAAGTGTTGTTACTTGTATTTTACAGTGAATAAGACAGTAAAATACAGTGAAAAGCTTCAATCTGCGCTATTTTGAAGAAGAAAAAAAAATAACTAAAAGAGACCCTATCGTTGTTCTGTCACCTCTGCCATGAGTCCTCTGCCCCTCTTCCACTGCGTCGCTGCTGCCCGCGCAGGACCCATCAGCCACGTTAGTGGGCTTTGCACAGATTGGCAGCAGCCTCCCGGCGGTCAGACACGGTTCCTCCCGGCAATTGGAGGTGGCAGCAGCAGCGAGGACCTCCTCCTGGCATTTGGGACTAGCAACATCTCGGAGTGGTGGGGGCAGCCAGAGCGGGACTCTTGGCAAAATGGCGGTGTCAGGCCTGGCCTGGCAGCCGAGCCAGGGATTCCTGGTGTGGGATCAGCACAGAACCCAGCAGCAGAGGTGGTGTCAGTGAATTGGGGGCCCCAGCAACAAAGAGATGGAGCCGAACAAATAGCAGCTCCTACATCAGTGGGTCCTGCACGGGCAGCAGCTTTGCAGTGGAAGAGGGGTGGAGGCAGCAGGATAGACTCTCTTTTAGTCATATAATTTTTTTCTTAAGCCACTCAAAATGGCACCGGGTTAAAGCTCTTTGCTGTACCTGACTGTCTTACTGTAAAATACAAGTGACAATAAAACCTTCATTCGAAAAATGCTTTGCTGAAGGATTTGATGCGTATAGTGGAAATAGAATCCCTGCAGTGTGGAATCTGGCTATTCAGCCTATCAAGTCCTCACAGACCTTCCGAAAAGTATCCCACTCCCCTTACGATATCTTTACCTTCCCCACCAGCTAACCCACCTGGCCTGCACATCCCCTGGCACTATGGGGTAATTTAGCGCGGCCAACCCACCCTAACCTGCACATCCCCTGGCACTATGGGGTAATTTAGCGTGGCCAATCCACCCTAACCTGCACATCCCTGGACTGTGGGAGGAAAGCCACACAGACATGGGGAGAATGTGCAAACTGCACACACACAGTCACTCGGGGGTGGAATCAAACCTGGGTCCCTGGCACTGTGAGGAAGCAGTGCCAACCACTGAGCCACCGTGCCACCCAAATAAGCAGGGCCATAGCCCTTTCACCTTAGGAAACTTTGTACAACGTCCACCTATGAATTGGCGAATTGCTTCACCTAGCTATTCACAGAATACCTGGGCCTCAAAGCTGTGTATCTGATAATTAAGCTGTTCTTATAGGAATACTGAAAATAGGAGCAGGAGCAGGCCATTCAGCCCTTCAAGCCTGCTCCACCATTCAATCTGATCATGGCTGATCATCCAACTCAGTCCCCTGTTCCCACATTCTCCCCCACATTCTTTAATCCCTTTAGCCCTAGGAACTGTATCTAACTCCTTCTTGAAAATGTTCAATGTTTTGGCCTCAGTCACTTTCTGTGACAGAGAATTCCACAGGCTCCCCACTCTCTGGGTGAAGACATTTCTCCTCATCTCAGTCCTCAATGGCTGACCCTGTATCCTTCTGTGCATCAATCCTCTAAAATCTGAAAAGGTTTGCCTGCATCTTTGCCATCATCATCAGAAATACTGAAGGATTTTATTCTTCTTAACCTTCAGTCCTCAAAGTGAAGTAAAGTCTAATTGAGTGTTGTCCTTTGCCAGTTATCTGCTGATCCATGAAGTAAGCGTTCATTCTTTATTTAAATAACTGAAGTTCTGACAGTATGTCAATAGTTTGCCATTCCAAGCTCGGGCGTTTGATTTTGATTTTGATTTTATTGTCATGTGTACCAAAATACAGTGAAGTTTCTTGCTCTCTAAAAATTGCAGGCATATATTACAATGCAACGCTTGCCTGTGTTTTTTATTGGTTTCTCTCCTCTGCCATTATCATAGCTTTAAGAGTTGCTGTTATTTTATCATTACTGTCCCTTTAAAAGTTGCAGGCTTGTTGTAGCAGGTTTTTGCCTGTAGGTGTCACTCATACCAAAAAGTAACAGCGTCATGTGGGCTATTTTAATTATTGTGCACTTTTGGAAAATAAATTGTTGAAACTGACCAAAGTCTGGAACTAGGTAAAGCCTCTTCAGTATAGAAACCATTCATTCAGTTTTTATAAGCTTTAGTTTCTTCTAGGAGCACTTTGAATCTCTCCTTCCAGGACTGTTTAAAATTGTTTTTCTGTTACATTCAGGTCAGCAGCCTCTCTTTCTGAGAAAACAAGAGGGCGATGCAGAGATAGTAGGAACTGCAGATGCTGGAACATCTCCGATAACAAGTTGTAGAGCTGGATGAACGCAGCAGGCCAAGCAGCATCAGAGGAGCAGGAAGGCTGATGCTTTGGGCCTAGATCCTCCTCCTCCCCCATTTCTGAAGAAGAATCTAGGCCCTAAACATCAGCTTTCCTGCTCCTCTGATGCTGCTGGGCCTGCTGTGTTCATCCAGCTCCACACCTTGTTATCGGAGATGCAGAGTATTCACTTGGTTTCAGTACAGGTTTTTAGCCTTTAGTTTTGGTTGTGGTTGTAACATCAGCTCAAAACTCAGACAGATTGATGGATGACTGTTGGGTAAAAATCTTTTCAGAACTGCCACAGTGCAGTGAACTTTTCTATTATTACTGCCCCACTTACTGTAAGCATGGTGCAGTTTGCTATATATTAGGCCACATATCATATAACACAAATTGTTTGATTCTTGTGAGACAGATGTCTTGCAGTTTATTTACGACACTCATTATTTACAAGGCTTTGATATCACAGATGTACACACTGTCTGGAGCGTTATGATTATTGATAGAATCCCTATAGTGTAGAAACAGGCCCTTCACCCCAACAAGTCCACACCATCCCTCAGAGCATCCCACCCACACTCATCCCTCTAATCTACACACCTCTGAACACTATGGGCAATTTAGCATAGCCAATCCACCTAGCCTGCACATCTTTGGACTGTGGGAGGAAACTGGAGCACCCGGAGGAAACCCACGCAGACATGGGGAGAATGTGCAAACTCCACAGACAGTTGCCCGAGGCTGGAATCGAACCCGGGCCCCTGGTGCTGTGAGGCTGCAGTGCTAACCACTGAGCCACCGTGTTACTGTACATTTTACAACCCTGCAGTTGACCACAAGAGTGTGTTATACAGAGGTGACTGAAGGTGAGACAGACACCTTTAGACTGGAGCACCACATGCTGTGATATCATGTAACTGACTTAAAGCTACAGGCCAGTGTAGTACAGAGCTGATGCTGTAATACCATCACTGAAATATGGTGAACAGTTTTCAGGCCCTGAAATAAAAAAGGACACTGACGAAGGGTCTAGGCCCGAAATGTCACCTTTTGTGCTCCTGAGATGCTGCTTGGCCTGCTGTGTTCATCCAGCTCCACACTGTGTTATCCTGACATTGAAGCAGGTCCACACAAGGGATGGGTTTGGACCCAGAGGAAAAGTCAAGAATGAGAAACGCACAAGATACTTAGCAGACATGACTGGGTGGATGCAGAAAGGTTGCTTGGAATTAGGTTTTATTCTCATGTGTACCCAAGCACAGGGATACAAAAGTACAGTATTTCTGGCACCAAAGGTACAGAGGTACAAAATCTGAGGCAGAAAGTGGAAAAATAATTTAAAATATCGACATTACAGCCCTCCTATAGCCACGGGCTTGCAGTCGCTCTATGCTGCGCATTCCCCATGAGGGCTCGCACTTACCCCACACTCCCCATGAGGGCACATTCCTCCCTCACACTGGGCCCACACTCCCCGTGGGAGTACATTCTCCCGCACACTAGGCCCACACTCCCCATGACGGCACATTCCTCCCTCACACTGGGCCCACACTCCCCGTGGGAGCACATTCTCCCTCACACTGGGCCCACACTCCCCATGAGGGCACATTCCTCCCTCACACTGGGCCCACACTCCCCATGAGGGCACATTCTCCCGCACACTAGGCCCACACTCCCCATGACGGCACATTTTCCCTCACACTGGGCCCACACTCCCCATGAGGGCACATTCACCCTCACACGGGGCCCACACTCCCCATGAGGGCACATTCTCCCTCACACCGGGCCCACACTCCCCATGAGGGCACCTTCCTCCCTCACACTGGACCCACACTCCCCATGAGGGCACATTCTCCCTCACAACGAAAGCCTGTAGGGAACTAGATAATGGAGTCAGTGTGACTAAAGGGAATAGTAGTCGGGGAGCAGATGATGAACACAAAGGGACAGGTAGTCTGAGGTGCATTCGTTTTAATGCAAAAAGTGTAGTAGATAAGGCAGATGAGCTTAGGGCTTGGATTGGTACCTGGAAGTATGATGTTATTGCTATTACTGAGAGTTGGTTGAGGGAAGGGCATGATTGGCGACTAGTTGTCCCAGGATATTGATGCTTCAGACGGGATAGAGAAGGAGGTTAAAAGGGGTGGAGGAGTTGCAATACTGGTCAAAGATATCACAGCCGTACTGAAGGAGGGCCCCATGAAGGACTCATGCAGTGAGGCAATATGGGTAGAACTCAGAAATAGGAAGGATGTAGTAACAATGTTGGGGCTGTACTACAGGCGTCCCAACAGCAAGCGTGAGAAAGAGGTACAAATATGTAAACAGATAATGGAAAGGTGTAGGAGAAACAGGGGGGTGGTGATGGGAGATTTTAATTTTCCCAACATTGACTGGGATTCACTCAGTGTTAGGGGTCAAGATGGAGCAGAATTTGTAAGGTGTGTCCAGGAGGGTTTTCTAGAGCAGTGTGTATGTAGTCCAACTCAGGAAGGGGCCATACTGGACCTGGTGTTGGGGAATGAACCCAGCCAGGTGGTTGATATTACAGTAGGGGACTACTTTGGAAATAGCGACCACAATTCTGTAAGTTTTACAATACTCATGGACAAGGATGGGAGTGGTCCTAAAGGAAGAATACTAAACTGGGGGAAGGCTGACTATACCAAGATCGGCAGGATCTGAGGAATGTAGATTGGGAGAAACCGTTTGAAGGTAAATCCACATTTGATATGTGGGAGGCTTTTAAGGAGAGGTTGATTAGCTCGCAGGAGAGACATGTTCCTGTGAAAATGAGGAATAGAAATGGCAAGATTACAGAGCCATGGATGACAGGTGAAATTGTGAGACTAGCCAAGAGAAAAAAGGAAGCATACATAAGGTCTTGGCGACTGAAGACGGATGAAGCTTTGCAAGAATATTGGGAATGTAGGGCGAATCTGAAAAAAGGGATGAAGAGGGCTAAGAGAGGACATGAGATATTGCTGGCAAACATGGTTATGAAAAATCCCAAAGCCTTTATTCATATATAAAAAGCAAGAGGGTAACTAGAGAAAAGATTGGCCCACTTAAGGACAAAGAAGGAAAGTTATGCGCTGAGCCAGAGAAAATGTTTGACATTCTTAACGAGTACTTTGCATCGGCATTCACCAAGGAGAGGGACATGACAGATGCTGAGGTTAGGGATAGATGTTTGCTTAGTCTAGGTCAAGTTGACATAAAGAAGGAGGAAGTGTTGGGTATCCTAAAAGACATTAAGGTGGACAAGTCCCCAGGTCTGGATGGGATCTATCCCAGGTTACTGAGGGAAGCGAGAGAGGAAATAGCCAGGGCCTTAACAGATATCTTTGCAGCATCCTTAAACATGGGTGAGGTCCTGGAGGACTGGAGACTTGCTAATGTTGTCCCCTTGTTAAAGAAGGGCAGCAAGGATAATCCAGGTAATTATCGACCAGTGAGCCTGATGTCAGTGCTAGGGAAGCTACTGGAGAAGAAACTGAGGGATAGGATCTATTCCCATTTGGAAGGAAATGGGCTTATCAGTGATAGGCAACATGGTTTTGTGCAGGGAAGGTCATGTCTTACCAACTTAATAGAATTCTTTGAGGATGTGACAAAGTTGATTGATGAGGGAAAGGCTGTAGATGTCATATACATGGACTTCAGTAAAGCATTTGATAAGGTTCCCCATGGCAGGCTGATGGAGAAAGTGAAGTCACATGGGGTCCAGGGTGTGCTAGCTAGATGGATAAAAAACTGGCTGGGCAACAGGAGACAGAGGGTAGTAGTAGAAGGGAGTTTCTCAAATTGGAGACCTGTGACCAGTGGTGTTCCACAGGGATCTGTACTGGGGCCACTGTTGTTTGTGATACATGTAAATGATTTGGAGGAAGGTGTAGGTGGTCTGATCAGCAAGTTTGCTGATGACACTAAGATTGGTGGAGTAGCAGATAGTGAAGGGGACTGTCAGAGATTACAGCAGAATATAGATAGACTGGAGAGTTGGGCAGATAAATGGCAGATGGAGCTCAATCCGGGCAAACGTGAGGTGATGCATTTTGGAAGATCAAATTCAAGGGCGAACTATACAACAAATGGAAAAGTCATAGGGAAAATTGATGAACAGAGAGATCTGGGTGTTCAGGTCCATTGTTCCCTGAAGGTGACAACGCAGGCCAATAGGGTGGTCAAAAAGGCATATGGCACGTTTTCCTTCATTGGGCGGGTAATTGAGTACAAGAGTTGGCAGGTCATGTTGCAGTTGTGTAGGACTTTGGTTTGGCCACATTTGGAATACTGTGTACAGTTCTGGTCGCCACATTACCAAAAGGATGTGGATGCTTTGGAGAGGGTCCAGAGGAGGTTCACCAGGATGTTGCCTGGGATGGAGGGTGCTAGCTATGAAGAAAGGTTGAATAGATTAGGATTATTTTCATTAGAAAGACGGAGATTGAGGGGGGACCTGATTGAGGTCTACAAAATCATGAGGGTGGATAGCAAGAAGCTTTTTCCCAGAGTCGGGGACTCAATTACTCGGGGTCATGAGTTCAAAGTGAGAGGAGGAAAGTTTAAGGGATATATGCGTGGAAAGTTCTTTACACAGAGGGTGGTGGGTGCCTGGAACGCATTGCCAGCAGAGGTGGTAGAGGCAGACACGTTAGCGTCTTTTAAGATATATCTGGACAGGTACATGGATGGGCAGGGAGCAATGGACACAGACCGTTAGAAAATAGATGACAGGTTAGACAGAGGACCTTGATCGGCACAGGCTTGGAGGGCCGAAGGGCCTGTTCCTGTGCTGCAGGTTTTTTTGTTTCTTTGTACAACGGACCCACTCTCCCCATGTAGGCACATTCTCCCTCACACCAGGCCCACGCTCCACATGGGGGCACATTCTCCCTCACACCAGGCCCACGCTCCACATGGGGGCACATTCTCCCTCACACCGGGCCCACACTCCCCATGTAGGCACATTCTCCCTCACAACGGGCCCACACTCCCCATGGGGGCACATTCTCCCTCACACTAGGCCCACACTCCCCATGAGGGCACATTCTCCCTCAAACTGGGCCCACACTCCCCATGAGGGCTCATTCTCCCTCACACTGGGCCCACACTCCCCGCGAGGGCACATTCTGCCTCACACTAGGCCCACACTCTCCATGAGGGCACATTCTCCCTTACATTAGGCCCACATTCCCCATGAGGGAACATTCTCCCTCACAACGGACCCACACTCCCCGTGAGGGCACCTTCCTCCCTCACACTGGGCCCACACTCCCCATGAGGGCACATTCTCCCTCACACTAGACCCACACTCCCCGTGGGAGCACATTCTCCCTCACACTGGGCCCACACTCCCCATGAGGGCACATTTTCGCTCACAACGGACCCACACTCCCCATGAAGGCACGTTCTCCCTCATACCGGGCTCACACTCCCCAAGAGGGCACATTCTACTTCACAATGCGCACACACTTCCCATGAGGGCACATTCTCCCTCACACTGGGCCCACACTCCCCATGAGGGCACATTCTCCCTCACATGGGGCCCACACTCCCCATGAGGCCACATTCTGGCACACAATGGTCTCACACTCCCCATGAAGGCACATTCTCCCTCACACTAGGCCCACACTCCCCATGAGGGCACATTCTCCCTCACACGGGGCCCACACTCCCCATGAGGCCACATTCTCCTTCACACTAGGCGCACACTCCCCATGTGGGCACATTCTCCCTCACACTGGGCCCACACTCCCCATGAGGGCACATTCTCCCTCACTCGGGGCCCACACTCCCCATGCCTTCTCCCAGCGCTGGACTGAGTCCCTCCCTGCCAACTGCCATCTGGTTTCATCAGCCACTTCCTTGCTGACCGTGAATGTCCCATTGTCCCCAGCCACTGCCACACTCAGGCTTCCAGTGACATTGCTGGCACTACCGCCACCTCTATCCAGAAGGTAAATTGACCAAAAACACACTTACAAATGAAAAAAAAGACAGAAAAATAGTTGAGAAAAGAATGGAAAGAAAGGAAAAGTAAATGGAATGGCCAAGCCCTGGGCTCAAGAGCCCAGATGCTGCCCACTCCACCGCTGCCATCTTTCCCTTGTGGTAGAGTCCATGCCCAGAGAGTATCATCTCAGAGTAAGTCATCCACTTATAGCCAAGATGAGGAGGAGAGTGAATGTGTGAAATTCTTTACCACACAGGGCTGTCCAGGCTGGGCCATTCGGTCTATTTCAGGCTGAGAGAGGCAGATTTTTATTGAGGAAGGGAATCAAGGGTTATGGGGAAAAATGCAGCCAAGTGGAACTGGGGAATGATCAGATCATAAATGATCTCATTGAATGGTACAGCAGTCTCAATGGGCTGAACTTCTGTTCTTGTGTCTTATGGCCTTAATACAGCAGACACTGTCAGAAATCACAGGACACCAGGTATAGTCCGACAGGTTTATTTGAAACCACAAGCTTTTGAAGTCTTACTCCTTCTTCAGGTGCTGGTGTTGTGTGATTTCTGACCTCGTCCCCGCCCGACTAACACCTACGCCTCCACATCATTACAATGGACAGTAGTAGAGAAGTGGAGAGCTGCAGTATATTACCTTCAAACACTTATCATCATTGCACATTGGATATAAAAGATCAGGCACTATCCCAAGACTGCTTCGTTGTCTTTATTTGTAATGCTATATATTGCTTGCTTTAAAAGATAAGCTTATACCATAAAGCAGACTCAGAAATAAAGATTCCCTTCAATTCCCTCACCCAGACCCCAGTCGGTTTTCTCTTTAGAATAAGTGCCATGGTGCCTAATGAACATACAATTAGTCAAATCAAGCACTTCACAATAAAATCGGCCCAGTTTAGTAACACCAAAACTCAATCTTCAAAGCAGATGTGTGACACCAGCTGATCTTAAGGTAAATCACTGTCGCGAAACCCTGAAATAAAATCTCACTTTGCTCACTCAGGCTGAGCTCCTAATGGTGTTAGGTGAGAATAAAAGATTAAGTCAGTTAATCCAATTAACCTGAAGGCAGAGTTCAGATTAGATAAAAGGTAGTTTGATGGGACGTAAATGATCAACACATGTTAAGTGTAACTTGATGTGCTCCAAAGCTATAACCTTCCCCTTGCTCTAGCTCTGTGGAATTTGATTCAAATCTTCAGTGTTCTGCAATTGTTGCAAGGTTCTCTCCCCAAGTGTATTAAGAGATTGAAAACAGTTACTATTAAATGTGTTCTTCCTAAACAGATCTCATTGAAAGCTCTTGATGGTTTAGCCAAGGAGGTCACTTTTATGGACTCAAATTGCAAACTTCACTGTCTCAAACTGAATTTATAGCCTGGAATGATTTTTTTCAAAAATTCATTCATAAGAAGAGGGCTAGGCCAACATTTATTGCCCATCCCTAATTGCCCACATTCAACGGTCACGATGTAACAGGTAGCCAAGCAATGCTTACATTTCGCTGGTATTAAAAGTTCTATGAGAAGATAAACTGCATTAAATTCAGAGCACTGAAAGTTCAAACAAAAACACAAATTGCTAGCGAAACTCAATGGGTCTGACAGCACCTGTGGGAAGAAAGTAGAGTTAATGTTTCAAGTCTGGTGATACTACAGCAGAACAAGCCCAAACGTCTGATCCAATCCACAAATGCTCTTCCAAACCCGTGACCGCGAGGAAATGGGAACACCACCACCTCCAAGTGTCCCCTCCAAGCCACTCACTGACTTGGAAATGTATCGCCGTTCCTTCAGTGTCAAAATCTGTGGAGGTGCCTAAGATTGAAGGGGTGGCACGGTGGCTCAGCGGTTAGCACTGCAGCCCCACAGCGCCAGGGACCCGGGTTCGATTCCAGCCTCAGGCGACTGTCTGTGTGGAGTCTGCACATTCTCCCCATGTCTGCGTGGGCTTCCTCCGGGTGCTCCGGTTTCCTCCCACAGTCCAAAGATGTGCAGGCTAGGTGGATTGGCCATGCTAAATTGCCTGTAGTGTTCAGGGGTGTGTGGATTATAGGGGGATGGGTCAGGGTGGGATGCTCCAAGGGGCAGTGTGGACTTGTTGGGCCGAAGGGCCTGTTTCCACACTGTAGGGAATCTAATTGAAGGCATGCTGTTTTAGGGCAGTTGGGTACAAATAGGAAGTTAGATCCTTCTGGAATTGATCTCGGATCTCAGATGGGGGTGGCATTAACAATTGTCCTCCACACCTTCAGCAAAAAGCAATTCCCTCGAGTCCCCATCATGATCACAATGTGGAAAGTCTGAGCTTTTGGCCAACAATTGGCCCTCCCAAGGTTTGGGTCACCACGAGCTCACTGACATGAGGTTTGAATGCCATGCATGTCATAAGCATATATCAACAATCCAGCAAGAAAATCCATTCGTTCTGAGGAAGGGTCACCGGACCCGAAACGTTAACTCTGTTTTCACCTCCACAGATGCTGCCAGACTTGCTGAGCTTTTCCAGCAACTTTGTTTTTGTTCCTGATTTACAGCAACCGCAGTTCTTTTGGTTTTTATTTAATTTCATTAGTTAATGGGCAAACAGCTTCTTAAATTCGGGCTTTGTGCTATCTCAGGCTATAGAATGTTCTGACAAATTTTGGCTGTTTAAAAACTGCACCATCAGACAGTACAAATGTGTATCTCCATGCCATTGTATCAAGTTTCAATCTGACGTCAAAAATAATTTCACCACCATACCCCCGTGTGTCACTAATTTACTTCAGTCCTACTTCTGCTGGCTTTAGCTGTTTTTCCTCACTCCCCCATCTTTAAATGGTTGCCACATATTAGTTTCAATTGTATTTGTGTTTTATTTGTTTCTGTCAGAGACTGGAGACTGAGTACCAATGCTCTTTCTCCAGGCAAGGAAGCAGATGAGAGAGGAGAAATTTTCTCAGGCTTTTTTATGTGTATGAAACAGTCGTTCTGCACAAATTGTATTTCAGAAGCCAGATATTGGTCCTCCTGGCAATAACCTATAATAGTACTGAAGAGCCAGGAGCAGTAGGTCGGACATAATTTGGACATACAGTTACGTGGAAGATTCAATTTTCTTTCAAGGTCCTGCTTACCAAATACAAAACAAAAACAATTTCAAAATGTGAGCTACGATTTCTGTTTTTTTTTAAATCAAACTTTATGGTGCAATTCAAGAGAAAGAAAAGCTGCTTTTCAAAATAAAATTAAATAGTTTTCACAGTGAACAGCTCAGAATCAGGTTCTTGAGCTGATGTCAAATACCATCAGTTCTGAGGAAGGGTTGCTGGACCCGAAACGTTAACTCTTTTTCCCTTCACAGATGCCAGACCTGCTGAGCTTTTCCAGCAAATTTGTTTTTCTCTGGCCTCTCTTCCATTTTCACTCTGCTGGGAGTCTCCGTACCTCTGGGCCAGGAGTCCAAGGTTCAAGTCCAACCTGCTCCAGCAGTATTTAATACTGTACAGGCCCACTGGGAAAATGTTTGTAAGTTCTAATGTTTAACATGCAGCTGATGCGCACTCTTTGAATGAGTGATATCAGTAGGTTGTGCAAATGATGAGAGAATGTGATTTTTTTTAAAAGGAGTTCGAACATGCAGTTTGGGTGTTGTCAAATGCTACACAGAGTTGTTGTATAGGGGAGAAATAGTCTTGTGGTTTTGTTGTTACCTTTTTAAGCCAGACACCTGGGTAATGTAATCAAATGTGAGGCTGGATGAACACAGCAGGCCAAGCAGCATCTCAGGAGCACAAAAGCTGACGTTTCGGGCCTAGACCCTTCATCAGAGAGGGGGATGGGGAGAGGGTTCTGAAATAAACAGGGAGGGGGTGGAGGCAGACTGAAGATGGCTAGAGGAGAAGAGAGTATGGGTGGGGAGGTAGGGAGGGGATAGGTCAGTCTGGGTAATGTTCTGGTTTCAAATTCTGCCACGGCAAATGGTGGTGTGTGAATCCAATAAAAATCTGAAATTAAGAGTCTAACGATGCCCATGAAACTATTGCTTTAAAGCCACACCTGGTTCACAAATGTCCTTTAGAGAAGCAGGTCTGGCCTACATGTGATTCCAGACCCTCAGTGGCTGGCTCTTTACTGCCCTCTGAGGCAATTAGGGATGAGCAATGAATGCTGGTCTTGCCAGTGATGCCAACGAATATTTAAAAATAATCAAAATTGGAGAGGTGACGGTGACCATTGTCTATTCTTGAATTACAAAGTTAACAAACAAGCTGCAGGTACCCAGTGGTAGTAGGAACTGCAGATGCTGGAGCGTCTGAGATAACACGGTGTGGAGCTGGATGAACACAGCAGGCCAAGCAGCATCAGAGCAGCAGGAAGGCTGACGTTTTGGGTCTATTTGGAAATTTCTGAAGAAGGGTCTAGACCCGAAACGTCAGCTTTCCTGCTCCTCTGATGCAGCTTGGCCTGCTGTGTTTTTCCAGCTCCAAGCCGTGTTATCCGCAGGTATTTAGATGAGTTTTATACTGAAGGCATGTTTTTACTCAACCTTGCTCGCTGTTCACCTCATCAACACCCTGGGCCACATTCCACAGTTCCATACCGTGTTGGAAAGACCTTCCTACTCGATGCACTTATCAAAAAAAGTGGAGTGGGAATGGCTGCACTTTTCAGAAAGCATGTGATGAGACCTGTTGAACCACATCATCGGTTCGTAATAAAAACCGAAAGAACTGCAGAAGCTGTAAATCAGGAGCAAAAACAGAAGTTGCTGGAAAATCTCACCATTTCTGAGGAAAGGGTGACCGGACCCAAAACGTTAACTCTGTTTTCTCCTTCACAGAAGCTGCCAGATCCGCTGAGCTTTTCCAGCAACTTCTGTTTTTGTTCCTGATTTACAGCAACCGCAGTTCTTTCGGTTTTTAATTTGAAACAAAACCAGATAATGCCGGAGAAAATCAGCATGTCTGGCAACATCTGTAGAGAGAGAAACAGAGTTAGCATTTTGAGTCTGGTATGACTCTTTTTCAGAACTGAAAGCGGCTGGAAGTGGTATATTTGATGCTGTGGGGAGGTTGAGTCATTGGAATAGATAGTGAGGGTGGCCAGAGGCTCGAGAAAGGGGTTGCTAAGGAGAAATAGAGGGTGTAAAGTAAGTGTAAACGGAGATGTGAAAATGGGTCTGCTCTACTGACAGCAGTCACGACTGTGTGCGCGGATGGAGCACAGAAGGAAAATTGAGAATACAGAGATCATGCTGTGAAGTGGTGAAATTCAATACTGAGACCTAGAGAGTGTAAGGTGGCTCAGTGTTCCTCCAGCTTGCATTGTGCTTCATGGGAATACCATATCAGGCCCAGGATGGGAGTATGAGCATGGGAGCAAGGTGTTTAACTAAAATGGCAAGTGACCAAGGGTCAGGGCTATTCCTACGCACGGAGCAGAGCGGTCACCCAGCCTAAATGCAGGCACACCCGAGGTTGTGAATAGGCTCAGGTCTGCAGCCCATTCACAAGTCAATCTGCGTACAAGTCAGATCCCAATATCGGACCGTAGAAAGGAGACACTTTGTAACTGCAGTGAATGTACACATATGCCTTGAAGAGAGTGCTGGGCCAGTCCACCAGAATTATCCCATACAGTAAAAGGTTAACACCAAACTACATAAATAGAAAGACTATGTCAGTGGTTTCTTTTTTATTACAAAAAGGTGCTTTATTTGTAATTATCTATGAGTAAAGAGAACAAGTACAAAACAAGGCATTTTCTAAACATGAAAGGAAATAATTTACATTCCTATTATGGCTATGAGGGTATATCTCAAAACGTAACAGACACTTTGCTGTCCTTCCCCTATAACCCTCGATTCCCCTACTGATCCAGAATCTATCTCAGCCATAAGTGTACACAAATAGTAACACAGTGTACCTAATCTCCTCAAAGCCAGTCCACACAGCAGCAGAGATACTGAACTCAAAAGGATTACGCTATAGGAACTGGCCACATAGACAAGAGAATGTATTCAGATGACATTGTGATGTTGCATCTCACCCTGTGATGCAGTACACTGTGTCTCATTAGTTTAATACAGAGTTCAAATTCACACCTTGTGGTCTCCGAGTCTGAGGAAGGACATTCTTACTGTTGAGGGAGCCCAGCGAAGGTTCACCCAGACTGATTCCTTGGATGGCAGGACTGACATGGGAGGAAAGACTGGTTCGACTGGGCTTGTACTCGCTGGAAGTTAGAAGAATGAGGTGGAGGGGGGGAATCTCATAGAAACATATAAAACCCTGATGGTACTGGACAGGCTAGATGCAGGAAGAATGTTCCCGCTATCACAATCAAAAATAAGGTGCGCATCATGACCATACTGAATGGTGGATTAGCCAAATGGCCAGCTCCTGCTCCTATTTTCAATGTTCCTATGTTTCGTTTCCCTCATGCCATTATTCCTGCGGTGTTTTCCTTCTCATCAGGGGCAGAGAGACAAGCGCAATCCCAACTATTCTCTGAAACGCAAAAGCAGTCCTGTCGCTGCTGCTGGCTAATCGCTCGCCCTCTCCCATAGATTGTGGTAAGGGATGAAAGCGCTGAAAGCGCAAAAACTGTTTTCTCGCTGCAAAGAAGTGTAAGGTGTGTACGAGCGAGCCACGTAGGAAAGTGCCATAGGATTCCTACAGTGCAGATCAAGGCCATTCGGCCCATCGAGTCTGCACTAACCCTCTGAAGAGCATCCCATCCTATCCTTGTAACCCTGCATTTACAGTGGGTAACCCCCCTAGCCTGCAAAACCCTGGGCATTATGGGACCACTTAGCTTGGCCTTGGGGGCAGTTCTGTCTGAGAAAGGTCTTGGGTGAGTTGCTGGGGCCTTTTAGAAATGTCATTTCCTTCTTTTTATACATAACAATGCTACGGAGCATCTTGGGATATGTTAGTGCACCGAAGGCACTTGTATAAACAAAAGAGATAGTAGGAACTGCAGATGCTGGAGAATCTGAGATAGCAAGATGTGGAGCTGGATGAACACAGCAGGCCAAGCAGCATCAGGGGAACAGGAAAGCTGATGTTTTGGGGCTAGGCCCTTCTTCAGAAAAGGAAGACCCCTTCTGAAGAAGGGTCCAGACCTGAAACGTCAGCTTTCCTGCTTCCCTGATGCTGCTTGGCCTGCTGTGTTCATCCAGCTCCACACCTTGTTATCTCTGTATAAACTAACGAGTTTTGAGAAGATTTGTAGCTCAGGTTGAGGTTCTGGATGTGAGTTTGCTCGCTGAGCTGGAAGGTTAGTTTTCAGATGTTTCGTCACAATTCTAGGTAACATCGTCAGTGAGCCTCCGATGAAGCGCTGTTGTTATGTCCCGCTTTCTATTTATCTGGTTAGGTTTCCTTGGGTTGGTGATGTCATTTCCTGGGTTGGTGATGTCATTTCCTGTTCTTTTCCTCAGGGGATGGTAGATGGGCTCCAAATCAATGTGTTTGTTGATGGAGTTCCGGTTGGAATGCCATGCTTCTAGGAATTCTCGTGCGTGTCTCTGTTTGGCTTGTCCTAGGATGGGTGTGTTGTCCCAATCAAAGTGGTGTCCTTCCTCATCTGTATGTAAGGATACGAGTGATAGTGGGTCATGTCGTTTTGTGGCTAGTTGATGTTCATGTATCCTGGTGGCTAGCTTTCTGCCTGTTTGTCCAATGTAGTGTTTGTCACAGTTCTTGCAAGGTATTTTGTAGATGACATTCGTTTTATTTGTTGTCTGTATTTGATTGGGACAACACATCCATCCTAGGACAAGCCAAACAGAGACACACACGAGAATTCCTAGAAGCATGGCATTCCAACCGGAACTCCATCAACAAACACATTGATTTGGAGCCAATCTACCATCCTCTGAGAAAAAAAACAGGAAATGACATCACCAACACAGGAAATAACATCACCAACCCAAGGAAATCTAACCAGATAGATAGAAAGCGGGACATAACACCAGCGCTTTGTCAGAGGCTCACTGATGATGTTACCTAGAATGGTGACGAAACGTCTGAAAACGAACCTTCCAGCTCAGCGAGCAAACTCACATCCAGTATAAGCTAAAGCTGATGCTTAGAGGACTTACAGAGAGGGCCATATTTGTGTTTGTGACTGTCTTTGGCAAACGGTTTTATTCAACAAGACTGCCATGGAAACTGGCAGCATAACTTCAGTATTCCAGCTGCATTTGAGATACAATGCAGATTCTGGACTGGTTCCTGTGCCCAAACCCACTCTGGGCCAGCTGCTGCCAAACTGGCCGAATAACGTTCTCATTTTTATTTCGCCACCTTGGGCCTGTGTTGGTTTCGCAAGTGGGAAGCAATGACAGGTTAAATTTGTGTAGTGCCTTTGGCCAAATGCAATGCCCCAAGCTGCATCACAGGAGCATCAGAGAGCGAACCGTGACAGAAAAATACACATGGCGGGGGGGTGGGGGGGAGGATAGTGACCAAAACCCCAGTGAAAGGGGTTGGTTTTAAGGAGCGTCTTCAAGGGTGAAAGTGAGAAACAGAGAGGTTTAGGGAGGGAATGCATCAGCTTAGAGTCCAAGTCAGCTGAAGGCACAGCCACTGATGATGCAGCGATAAAAATTGCAAATGCTCAGGAGACCACAATTAGAAACATACAGATAGCCCGGACCATTATATTTCATTCCCCTACACTGACTTTGCATGAAGTACTAAATGTAAATAAAAACACACAAAATCTTCTTTCAAAAAATTTCCTGCCAGAGTACGAGAAAGCAACAGCATTTATCAGGGAACTATTTCAAGGCTGTGATCTCATCTGAAGGTTCTGAATACAGCTATAAAATCAATTTATGGCTGGGTCTGATCAATGTCAGTCCAGGCATGTAACTCATTCTGGGTGAGCCATCATTCAACATCCCTCCCACACCATCGCTCTACGGCCTCCAGCTGGAGGAGGTTCAGCAGTGAGCTGCAGCCCCTGCACTGTGTGCATCTTGAGCCTTTCCAGTCCATGCCCCAAACACCAAATGGTGGCAGCTTATAGAAGCTTGAAAGAAATCACTGCAAAGTGCATTGATGGAAATACACATGGGCACAGATACACACAAACATACACACTCACACACACACACGCTCTCAAACATATACTCGCGCACACACACACACACTCACATGCACACACTCATGCACACACTCACACGCACACACACGCGCGCACACACGCCCAGATACACACAGACATGTACACACACACACGCGCACGCACACACACAAACAGAAATACACACACACAGGCAGAGACACAGAAGGACACCCACTCACAAACACAATGCTGTGTTCCTGTGCTATACGGAACCCAATTACAGTTATCTGGGCTGACTGCATTTTTTAAGAAGTGCAAATTTTTGATGAGGTCTGAAATCAAGTTGTTGGCTGAAACTGTAAACACACGTAGGTGTTCAGGTTTCTGATAGATTTCAATTAGAGTGGTCAAGAAAAGCAGTTTGTATTATCCAATGGTGCGATAAATGTAGGGGATAATGACGCAGGGGTGGGGTGGGGAAGAACGTGGCAAAGAGCATTTTTATACAGTAAGTTGACGGGAACATACTGCACTCGAGGGCAGAGGAAGCAGAGAGACCACTGGATATGGGTCGTGGGTTTGGAAGGCGCTGTCTGAGGATCTTTGGTGAATTTCTGCAGTGCATCTTGTAGATGGTACACACTGCTGCTACTGAGTGTCGGTGGTGGAGGGAGTGGATGCTTGTGGGTGTGGGACCAATCAAGCGGCTGCTTTGTCCTGGATGGTGTCGAGCTTTTTGAGTTTTGTTGGGGCTGCCCCCATCCAACAAAGATTGAGGCACAGGGAGAGGCAGGTAGAAAACATGAGAATGAAAGCTGTTTGAGAGAGGTAAAGAAAGAGACAGGCAGAGAAAGAAAGACACAGAGAGAAAAAGAATGAGCGAGAAAAAGATATGGACAGAGATAGAAGGAGGTGACAGGGACAGAAAGGCAGAATGTGCTGAGCTAGATTTTATCGTCTCATTGGGTATCTTGCTCAACAGTTGGAGGGTTTGGGCAGTGACCCCTGTCAGTACCATGGGGGAGAAGTGCCAATCTCCATTGCTCATCAGCGCCACCAGGAGTAGTGGCAGTTGCTGGCACTGCACTCACCGGGGGCCCTGGATCGCTGGGGAATCCTGGGTCATAGGTGAGTGAGGGTGGGATGGAAGCAGGGTTCAGGGTGGCACAAAGGTTGCCTGAGACAACAGCTTTGAGATTCCTCTCGAAGCCAGATCCCTCACAGGCACTGTCTCCAGCCCCAGCCCACCCAGCCGTCCTCAGGAGGCAGGAGAAAGGCATGCAGCCCTATGTAGCATCTCAGAATTGGAGTGAGCTCAGGGCTAAGGTGTTTGAGCAGACAGATAAATTCACCTCATCCATATCCCGTTAGCAGAGGCAGAGATCCCACATCAGTCCTCCGGGAAGGCTTTCCCAACAGTGGGAGACTCACACGGGGAGCTCTCTCTCGCTATTAATTGGGCCTGGTTGCCATGGCTTCCATGAATTAAATCCTGCCCTTGAAGAGGGACAAGCACAGAGAGGGAGAGAGAGTGACACAGGTGGGCAGTGAGAGGAATGGAGTGAGACACATGCATAAATGCAACAAGAAAGAGACAAAGATAGAAAGAGAGAGATAGAAAGAGAGAGAGAGTGAGACTAATCCCTAGAACGAGTGGACTGCATTATCAGGAAAGACAACAGAAGTTTAGAAGAGCCAGAGGTGATTTAATGGAAATATGTAAGATCCTGAGGGGACTTGACCGGGCGAATGTGGAAAAAATGTTTCCTCTTGTGGGAGAATCTAGAACGTGGGGTCATCATTTAAAAATAAGGGAGATAGATTCTTAATGACCAAGGGGGGCTGGAAGATTATCGGGGGATATACAGGAACGTGGAGTTGAGGTAAAATTGGATCAGCCATGGTCTTATAGAAGGGCCATTAGGCCTTCTCTTGTTAGAAATAAAAATGGTGCGATGGGGACAAAGTAGTGTCCCTCTATATCAAAGAGAAAGGAAGTGAAAATAAGATTGCTGGAAAGTGAGATTTGAGGATTTGTTTTTGATTGGCGCAGACTTGATGGGCCAAAGAACTTTTCTTTCTGTGCTGGAAGCCCCTCTGATTCTATGACTGTATTTGGGAATCTATTACATGAAAGCAGAATCGAGGAGGCGGACTCGAATTTGCACAAGATCTAAGTAAGACTGTGGTTCATGTGCATTCCCTGGGTTGTATTAGAAAAACAAGCGAGGAGGAGAAGCATAAATCCACCAGGACATTAAAAGGGGTGAAAGGTTACAGGTCTAACTAGTGATTTGAGAATCAAGGGCTTGTTTGATTGGAATTGGGAAGGTTAAAGGGTGACCTGATAGAGATCTTCGAGATTATGAAGAGTTATAAAGAAAAGGCCCAGAGTGATAGATTGTCTCACAAACCAGAGGGAGCAAACATGGGAGATCCCAATCTCAGCTGCATCATGCTTCCCACACAATACGAATATTGGTGTTTGTGCTCACTCTACCTTTGGCTCCTACTGATGGCTGCCAAGGCCATAAGACATAGGAACAGGCGAAGGCCGTTCAGCCCCTCCAGCCAGCTCTGGCATTTCATAGGATCATCAACAGCCCTCATGTCTGCTTCCCCACCCTTTCCCTGTGACCCTTGATTCCCCGACTGAACAAGAATCTATCTGTCTCAGCCTTAAATCTATACGAGCACTCTGCCTCCACAGCTCTCTGTGGCGAAGAGTTCCAAAGACTCACAACCCTCTGAGAGAAGAAGTTCCTCCTCATCTCAATCTTAAATTGGTGCCCTTTATTCTGAGACTGTGCCCTCTGGTCCTAGACTCTCCCATGAGGGGGCAACATCCTCTCGGCATTTGCTCTGTCAAACCCTTTTCAGTTTCAAGGAGATCACCTCTCATTCTTCGAAACTCCAGTGAGTAGAGTCCCAACTTGTATAACCTTTGCTCATAAGACAGTCCCTCCATACTGGGGGCATCCTAGTGAACCTTCTCTGAGCTGCCTCCAATGAAATGATATCTTTCCTGAAACATGGGGGTCAGAACTGTTTACATTACTCCAGATGTGGTCTCACCAGCACCTTGTACAGTTACAGGAAGACTTCCTCACTCTTATTTTCCAACCCCCTTGAAATAAAGGCCAGCATTCCATGAGCCTCCCTGATTCCCTGCTGCCCCCGGGTGCTAGCTTTGTGTGTTTCATGCAAAGATCCCCCCAAGTTGCTTTGTATTGCAGCTTTCTGAGGTTTTTCTCCTTTTAAATAAAACTCTGTTCTTTCACTCTGTTTTGGTCATTGTGAAGATTAATCCAATCGGGGAAAGAAAGATAATAGACTTCAGAGAGCTGAGGATGGCGAAGGCCAGAAATAAAAACATAAGGTGCTGGAGAAATTCAGCAGGTCAGGCATCATCTGTGGAAGAGGAACTGAGTTCTGAGTCTGCTACGACTCTCCTTCAGCATTGTAGCGGACTGAGAAATGAGATAACACTGTGGAGCTGGAGGAACACAGCAGGCCAGGCAGCATCAGAGGAGCACGTCAAGTTCCCGACCTGAAACATCAGCTTTCCTGCCCCTCTGAGGCTGCCCGGCCTGTTGAGTTCCTCCAGCTCCACACAGTGTTATCTCAGACTTTAGCATCAGCAGTTCTTACTCTCTCTGCCTAAGAAATGGTGCTGTTTATGCTGTTGAAGAAAGGGGGGAGGGGTGAGGAAGGAGTGGAGCAGATGGTAAGAGTGCCAGAAGCAAAAGACAGAGCAGATGCTAATAGTAGAGGAGTGATATAGGTATTAACAGTAGGTGTTAATTGCAGAAAATACAGCAGCTTTACTGAGAGCAAGTCCATGCAAACAAGACATTGGGGTGGGAGTGTTGGGAAGTCAGGTGTGATCAAATTGGAGGACAATGTTCATACTCTGAAGTGGTTGAACTCAGTGTTGAGTCCTGAAGGCTGAGTGGCTGAGTGGAAAATGAGGCGCCGTTCCTCCAGTTTGTGCTGGGCTTCACTAGAAGTTCGTACAGGCAGAGGATAGACATGTGTATTTCTGCAGTCTGCCTGGAGGATAGGCCAATGTGGATGGTATAAGGCTGGAGCAGTTTTAGGGTGGGACAAACGTCATCAGGTCTCCATGAATGATTCCAACTGGAGTCGGCAACCCTACAAGCATGGTACATCGTCACTGGCCCACAGTGGGCCCCTCAGGCTGGTGGCTGGGGGCGAGACAGTAACACAGTCCACAACATATGAATAACACAGGAACTGTCCAGAACCTCACACAGTGAGACACACAACACACACAGTCACAAGGTGTCAGACACACACAAAAATCACATACATAGAACACAGAACATAGAACAAGCGCAGAGCAGGCCCTTCGGCCCTCGATGTTGCGCCGACCTGTGAACTAATCTAAGCCCCTCCCCCTACACTATCCCATCATTATCCATGTGCTTATCCAAGGACTGTTTAAATGTCCCTAATGTGGCTGAGGTAACTACATTGGCAGGCAGGACGTTCCACGCCCTTACCACTCTCTGAGTAAAGAACTTGCCTCTGACATCTGTCTTAAATCTATCACCCCTCAATTTGTAGCTATGCCCCCTTTGTACAAGCTGAACAGTCTCTCTCTTGCACACACACACACACTTGCACACACACGCACACACATGCACACACACACGCACACACACACAGTCTCACACATACACACACACACACACACATTCACTCGCACACATTCACACACACTCACACACATTCACACACACACACACTCTCACACACACCC